>NW_013571342.1:15915-118389 GCF_000499745.2 Eimeria mitis | reverse complement strand
CTGCTGCTGCTGCTGCTGCTGCTGCTGCTGGTTTACGCGGAGAGCTCCTTGCCGTGGCCTGATGGTGCTGGTGCGAGCTGTGTTGCTGAGAAATGGCCAGAAGCAAGAGAAGGAACTTGTTGTCCTGGGTTATTGAGTCCAGTAACATCGAAATATTTGCTCATTACTCTGCGCTTTCCCTTGAAATACGGCGATTCATCTATCGATAAGCCGGCGGTTTCCTTCATGAATATCAGTGAAACTATAAAAGCAATCAAAGATGTTCCGCCACAAATACCCAACATAACTCTCATATCTGATGTAAGAACAAAGTCAGAAGGAAGAACAACAATAATTGTTGCAATAGCGTTGATTGCTGACGCAACAGAAGCACCCGTTTGCTTGATTTCAGGTGGAAATATCTCATGCAAATACACCCAAAGTACAGGTCCATAACCAACAGCAAAAGAAATAACAAATAAATATATACATGCAACTGTTAACCATTGAACTGCTGTATTGTTTCTATCCACAAGGTTAGCTATCAGAGCCACGATCGTCGATGCAGCTTGGCCGAAGCAACCTGCAAGCAGCAGTGTTCGTCTTCCTAGTCTATCCATAAGGAATATAGCGGGTACAGTCATAAGAACATTAACAAAACCCATAACAACAGTCAATGCAGTAACAAGAGATGCATCTATATTCAAAGATGTATACAATTTGTTGCTGTTTGCCACCAATATGTTGATACCGGTGAACTGCTGGAANAGAGATAAACTCTCTGCTTCGAGAACTTTTTGTTGACATATTGCAACTTCTATTGTTTGTATTTCGTTTGAAACATCTTCTTTCCCTAGAAGCTCCTTCAGCAGCGCCACCGCGGTGTTCTTGCGCCCCTGATGCATCAAGAAATGAGGACTTTCTGTGGTGTATACAAGCCATAGCAATAGAATTGCTATGATAGATACACCAGCAGGGAAAGCCAACATGAAACGCCACCAGCACTGCTGGAATGTTGTTACTTGGTAGTCAAAGTCGGTGTCAGTGGGGGGGGAACCGAACGCGAGACCCAGGAGAGTAGCAACGAGAATACCGATGGTGATGAGGAGCTGATGCAGAGTTCCATAGAAACCACGAGATCTATCTGGAGAAAATTCAGATATATACATCGGCACACAAACTGTTGCAAGACCCACAGCCATACCTTGGTATAGACGGGCGAGGAAGAGAGAAGCAACGCCTTCTGCTGCTGCTGCGAGTGCACTAGAAACAAGGAAAAGAAGGTTCGTCAGCAGCAGAGATACACGACGACCAAAGTTTGTTACTGGCCCCGCTAACAAACAACCAAAAGTTAATCCTATAAATACAGCTGTTGTGATGAGAGAACCATACAGAACACCATTGCTGCAATCCACCATATGGTCTGTATCACCCTTGCACCAATCTAAATCAACGATGATGATGGCTTTTGATGTATTCAGAGAAGAAAAACTATAACCAAACTGAAAAGAACCCAATACAGCCACCAATACAAATTGTGCTGCTGCAGGTAGACAGCAGCTGCGAGGAGTAAAGCGGGGGGGAGGGACATCCCCAAGGGCGTCTACCTCCTTNCTGCAGGTAGACAGCAGCTGCGAGGAGTAAAGCGGGGGGGAGGGACATCCCCAAGGGCGTCTACCTCCTTCTTTGACGTTGCGTCAATCTTTTCCATTTCCTTTTACACGAATGAAAGAGAAATAACAATACACACTAAGCAAATAAAGACATACAAATGCTGCACCAACAGCAGCAGCAGCAGCAGCAGCTGGTGGTGCTGATGATGTCCTTCGGCCCCTGGATGCTGTTGCAACAACACCAGGAGAGAGAGAGAGAGAAAAAGGGGAGAGAGACAGGCGCTCTCAGGTCGAGCCAAGAAGAAGACAACCGAAAGTTTGATTGATTACTGCTGATAAGAACTGAAACAATTCAAAAAACCTCAGCAACCAACAGAGAAACAAGAAAAAACACAAAGGCCAAGCAACGCCAGAGTGGATGGGTGGGGCATAAGGCGAGCAGACCAGCAACCACCCAGGAAGAGAAAAGAAGAAAAGAGACAGAATACACGGACCTAGCTGATGAGGTCCTTTGTTTCTTTTTAATGGGTTTAATNAAAGAAGAAAAGAGACAGAATACACGGACCTAGCTGATGAGGTCCTTTGTTTCTTTTTAATGGGTTTAATCTTCTAGTTGCACTTTCTTTTCAATCGCCATGAAATTGATTTAATGAGCGACAAACAAACGCCGCCGCCACCAGCTGCGCTGCCAACGAGAGCAAGCAGCATGTGCTGCAGCAGAGGACGAGGCTGTGACACCGCAGCACCTCGCACGCTTTCTGCGCGTTGGGGACTCTGTAATAAAGAATTAGTGTAACTGCTAGACGTTTTTTTCTTTTAATTCAATTTATTACTTTCTCTTTACTCAAATGTTTATATAAATGACAGACAAACGCACCAGCAGCCAAAACCGCAACCACCGTCTCTACACAGACCCTGCGCAGGCAGTGCGGATGCAGGAAACACCGGCTTGTTCTCTTGCTCGTATTGCTTCTTCTGCTTTTGTTTAGAAAAGACACTTTTATTTTTAAATATTTATCCTTAAGTAGAGCACCAAAAGATCTGCTGCAGCAGAAAAGCAACAAATTACAACAAATGCTTTAACAGCTCGCCACAGAAACGGTGCAACTGGACACTATGAGACTACAGCTGGGCGCACTCAGGCTCGTGCTGCCCGGCTGTTATAAGCTGCAATTTTCCCTTTTTAACAAAATTTAAAAAATATATTTACACATTTGAACACTTTACGTCGACTTTAACCGATACCCCCTGCTCGCACAATCGAGCCTACGGGCCATACCCGTGCTGCCCTGTTGCTGCCACCGCACCTCTATAGTATGTATTGCTTCTGTTCCCTTTATAAAAAAACAACGTTGCTTTAGCTCAACGATTGGAATTACACACGCGATAGGCTGCATTTTTCTAGGCAACACCCCCCTCCTGCTACTCTGTAACGGGGCTTGGCTTCTCGGATCGAAGCGCTGCAACAGACTACGAAATGTTTCTCTCTTCGACTGTGGTATATGTAGTTTTACACGTAACAACATTAGAAGCCATAGCAAATGCTTGCTGAGAGCTAACTAAGTGTTTTACAGCTGTCTACGGTGTTAATGCAACGGTTAGAAGGGGGGCTCTATACACAGAGTCCAGAAACTAGCACAGGATCGTCGTGAGTTGCAGTACACTAGAATGATTTGATAAGAGTTCCTTCCAGCCAGTGGATCTCCCCTTTTTGGCATCTACACACATCGGGGATCGCGTACCAGGGGTCTGGTGCTGCTGCGAACGCAGGCCCACCTACCGAGAGCTGCAAGGCACGTTCATGCAACTGTTGCTCAACCCTTATGCAGGCGTGCCATGTCGTTTTGGTGGATGAACTAAGGCTGCATACAACTGTTAAGCATGCCTTTGACATTCAGTGGCTAACATGCATGCAAGCAAAAGTTCGTGTACAAGCTTCCGCTGCATCTACCCACTCCAAAACCCCCAGGGTTCTGCAGGGGCCATTTACTGGAGAGGTCTTACTCTTTCGTTAACTGAAATGTTAATATTTCTGTCAGCGAATTCTGTTTCGCCTCGTGTTCGGTGGGGAGATAATTTCGACACCTTGTCGCCCTGTTGGTTCACTTATATGCTCTGCTCAAAGCCTTGCATCTCCAGTTCCTTAGCTGTGAGAAACACCCCTTCAGAAAGCCAGTCTAAGGGGAGTTTCGAGCATTAGGGATCATAGAGCCCTGGGAACTTGATCCCACTCACTTCAGTAGATGCACCAGTCAATGCCAGCAGCTCTGCGTCTTGTGCCTCCAATGAGAACACAAACGCAGATGAAAAGCACAATTGTGAAGCATAGTAGGGAGCCAACTCCCCTCACACGGTGGGGCAATGCGAATCCATAACACAAGAGGTGCTGCGGGCCCAGTAAGCTGATGATATGTGGGGAGAGCCCTCAGTCTCTCACATGCAATGCCAAGATTTGTTCACGATAACTTAGAATATTTCACTTTAGTATAAATATTTGCAGTAAGCTTTACGTTTTAGTAGGTGGCACCCCTGAAGATCTACCGTGGGGCGCACCCATAGAACTCCATAGCTGAGTAGAGCGAGTTGGCAGCCCCAAATGCCCACACTGCGGCATTTGGGGCTGGCGTAGTATGTTGCAACACCTTTTGCACCAAGTCTCATGCCAGCCTCCCCTATACTCATACCAATGTGTCTTCGTAAACAATATTTAATGCACTCATCAATGCTGTACTCAATCTGCATCAGTATACACTAACAGACACTTTCACTGTTCAATCAACCCTCACACATTCCACCACGAGCACGGCATTGTTGCCGTGATTGTAGTGAGTATTCACTACATTAGGCCTCATGAGTCTGCACTCGCGGCATATGTGGTTCGATTTGCTGCAGAAGCAGCAGGTGAGCCCCTTGGTAAGTCCCCTCGGATTTGTGAATGCTAAATTCTTTGGCTACCAGAGAGATTGCTTTGTGTCATCTCGTTGAGGCCCTGGCATTCACTGCTTCAATATGCATTACCCTTAGTTGGGTGCCTACTCCAAAACCTTCTTCCTTCTCAGCCGGTGCGGCGCTTGTTCTTTGTTTGATGCGTAGATCCCCCATCATCTAGGCGAATTCCACCCTTCTGCCCTCTAGTATATTCCCAATGGTCCAGGAGGTAAATGATTGCCTTGCTTCAGGGAGCAGCCCTGCTATGAAACAACGAGAGAAACTGTAATCGCAGGATTGGTATTCATGAGGGACTGATACATCGCGATGTACCGCTCTATAGATTACTTCCCTTGTTTAATTTTCCTTAATTCTGTCGTAGTCCGTTTTCCTTTTGGCATGGGGCTATGCTTACAGCGCAACGTGTCTCGGTAGGCATCAATGAACCTGGGGTGCTCCGGAAAAGTGACACCGAGGCTCAGATATACGCACCGATTTCATCTCTTCCCTGCTAATACAGAGGATGCGGGGATCAAATATAGCTTGTGGGGTGTATTTTAGAGAAAGTGTAAAAAATCAACGAATAACTTCCCTGCGCCAGCACCTCGTCGCCTGTCACAAATGGACGGTTTGCAAAGGGCGGCGGCATTACTCCTGAATTGGGTTCGCGAGAAAAGCATGTCCGGCGGGATGGACTGACGACACTGCGCTAGCTCTAGTGTGACGACGCGCCTAATAGTTGGTAGCCAGTCCTTTGGAATGCAGCTCCTGCACAATCCACCGCTGTGCGGGCGGAAGAAAGGGCTGAACTTTTGAGAAGTATTCTAAGGAGTATATGTAAGGATTCCCCCCCTTTTGTTCCGCATCAACATCGTTACTAATCAGTACTATCTAGCATGCCTCCCACCTGTGGGTTGCGGCTCACTGGTCACATCTTCCCCGATGAACCATGTGGGGTTTCCAAGAATGGCGGAGGACGTCGACTTTAGCATAGTTCCGCCGTGAGCTAAGATAGTCAAGTGACCAACGTAGGACAACCCCATAAAACTAGCCGACCACCTCTCCAATACCGACGGCGTTCTGGCCACAGAGGCACAAGGGCCTGGGGCTGGCGCAAAGTAGTGGCGGCAAGTCAAGCGGCATCACAACGTGCTGCAAATGCTGCTACGAGGCAATCCCATGTAAGCAACCTAGTCCCTTCGCTGCATCGACTAATCCTGTGACTTTTGTGGAGCAATCGCCTGGAGATCAATAGCCAGCCTGCACGCAAGTACAAGTAGATGCAAACACTTCCTACACACCGTGCAACATCGGGCCTCGCTGCTGAGCCCGTGAGGTGTAGCAGTATCAGCCTTTCCACTAGTTTTATCACATTTATTTTTTTAATTTTTGTTGTATCCAGTTCCTCTTGTCCTCTAGAACAATTTATGGGCGTCTTCACCCTCTATCTACTTCGCATCCATAGTGCACGCGTACTCTGCTCATTTCGTTCTGCCTCCAGCAGTAGTTCGTGCACATACATCTTTCACTTAATTATGCTGCACATATACATCAAAAGTGCCTTTTACACAATTTATATGCTCCTTTTTCTTCTGTTTCCAAATTAGTGTGCAGACGCCAGTGCAGTAGCCGCAGCAGCTTGCAGTAACCGGCACCACGCTGCGGTTGAAGCGACGAACAAGAAGGATCATGGTCTACGAATTGGGTGTGGAGACGCAGTATACAAGTGGAACTTGATAAATTAATAAGAAATACTAAATTCTGAACAAATACAACGCTGCGGTGGGGCACCAAGTACCTCCACCGTTGTATTTCAAAGCCCAGAGAACTGATGGGCTTNCTGGAGCAAGGTTTTGGACTTGCCCAAAGCACATTGATACGGTGTAAATTATATTTCACAAAATAATATACCGAGTTTCACTCTGGTTTATTTCCTCCCCCACGCCCGACACAGTTTCTCTCGGTGACCACCTCGCCGGGCCGCTTTCCGTTGTGATGCCTGAAATCGCTTAATTCTGGTCTTTTATAGGAGTCTTCTGACGGCTCTCTATCCTAGTGCCCATGGAAGATAATATATCACATGTGGGGAAAGGTGGGAGGGTCCTTGACCAGGAATCCGTGCAGCATCAATATGCAGTGTATGACCCTGTATTCTCTGCTGCATCTTCTTATGGAAATGTGGGTGCGGACCATCAGCCCCTACTCACACTTCCTTCCGAATATGGAGGAGGAGTTCTAGCGCCTACGCCAGTGGGCTTGAAACCCCGTACGCAAGCCCAGCCGCCCTTCACTCTGTTCTGGCCCCTTCTTGCCTTTGTCTTGGGGTTATTGGCCATCGCTTCTATTTGTAGCTCTGCAAGAAGGCACAGCGCAAAGCTGAACTTTGGCGTGCGACGGCTAGCAAGCGAAAACAAGGAAGAAGGGGAAGATTCTGGTGCGCCCGAACGGGAAAAGCTCACAGATCTCTGCCTAAGTGTCGGCGAATGGGCTGCCGAAAGTCCCCTAGGGCGTCTTTCACCGACGTTTGTAGAAGATTACTTCTTGAATTTAGACGACGAAACCGTTTTTCCGCCGGCAGGTCCACCTGGGACGGCACATGCACAGCGGCAAGTCGTTGACAGTGTTCATGGTGATGACGAAGGTCCCGGACCCAGCAGCAGAATATTCGGGTCTTCGAGTGGTCAGCCTCAGAAAGTCAGCCCCGCCCCCACAGTGCAGCATGATTCTCCGGAACGTCCGACTTTCCATGAGCTTGTCCCGGTGTCGGCTGTTCCAGAATCCCCCGCAGAAGCTTGGGTAGAAGATCTCGACTCGCCGCAGCCAAGTGGTTCAGAAGGGGTGCAAT
This sequence comes from Eimeria mitis, assembly GCF_000499745.2. Classification (NCBI taxonomy): domain Eukaryota; phylum Apicomplexa; class Conoidasida; order Eucoccidiorida; family Eimeriidae; genus Eimeria; species Eimeria mitis. The sequence goes on along the minus strand of NW_013571342.1, from coordinate 111,024 downwards.
CCGAGGCAGCTGAAGGGCCAGCGCCATCTACGGCGTTGTGGAGGCCTTGGAGTGGGGAGTCCCAGGTGGTGACCCCTGCAACCTCTTCTCTTGGCTCGTCGACGCTCCCTCAGCAGCACGTGACCTGGCCCAGCCTAATAGCAGGGCGGGTAGCTGACACGGCGAACCTTCCACAGGCCGCTCCAGTGTTTCCGCCACAGCAACTGCTGGTGCCTGTAGTACCGGCGTATATAGTTCAGCCATTGAGTGGAACGGCGTCACTGTACCCACAACTCGTTAGCGTACCCCATGTGACCCCGCAGCCGGCGCCTACACTGCCGAGTGGTGCAGTCAGCCCATCTGACGCTGCTTCTCCCAGTTCCTCCGACACCATGCAACGGGGCGCCGAGCAGAAAACTGGAAAAGGCTCCAGCGCCCCGTCTAGTAAGCTCAAAGACTTGCTCAGCCGCAAGAGAGCAAGAAGAGCAGCAATACGCAGTGTTGTACGCAGCGCAATCGGTGGACGAATCTCCAGCCATCCTTATATTTGGGTTCCTCCGGTGACCGAGAAGGTGGAGATTAAGCCATCTTGCATGAATTCGCCAGAACTTCCACCGACTCCTCCGCAGTACCTTGCCGCCCCGCTTTTACGCTTTAGGGCTTTATGCAAAAAGCGCCACCTCGTGCAGAGAGACGTGGACCGTCTACTAATGATAGCGGGAAAGCTGGCAAAGCTCGCTCAAGAGCGAATGACCACTGTTCCAAAGCATTCTCCGGGTGAGGCCGTCGATGCGTTGGGCGCTAGGTTTCTGCTTTTGCACACGCTGTATTCGATAAAGAAAACCCTGGGAAGCCGTGTGCGCTGGGACCCCTGGTGGCGAGAATTCACCGCTATAATTCCATCAGATTACTGTCGCCCGATGCCAGAGATGCATAGGAAGTTATCACGAGACCTACACGCTTTGGCATTGCGGCTCAGCGCAGCGATCATGAAATTTAAAGTTGGCGAAGCCCCTGAGGAAGAAGAAGTCGTGGCGCTTAAGATGCGCTTGTTCTTCTCCAACACGGCATTCTTCCGCAGGCCGGTGTGGGACCCCTGGCGGCTAGACAGACAAAGTTCCGATTGACGCCACGTCTCTTCACTTAAAGTATACTCCCACTCTTCGCCAAACACACAGATGAGATGCCTCCTCCGGGCAGCATTTCATGCAAGTCCCTGGTCCAATGAAGCTATTTTTTTTGTAAGCTATTTTTTTTTTCTGTGGACATAGTTTGTCCACCGTGATTGGCGTTCCGATTGTCTGCACTAGGCAAGCATTGTGCATTTGCTTCATGTTCAAGGGCAAGCTTTTTCCGCCTCTTTACCCTCTTTGCCCTTGAAGGGCTTCATGGGTATATTACAAACAGCACAGAACGAGGAGCCAATTGCTGCTTGGGTAGCGCGCAGACCCACAAGGTCAGCTTCCACCAGGCACCCAGCTCCTTTCAACTTGTCCCGCATTTTGCTTAATATGCTCTGCACTGTGGTCTAGGCCGTATGGGCCACATATAGAAGAGTGTAGACGGAAAATGGGCTCGTCAGTGATCTAGCAAAGCAATCACACTATCTCCTGCGTGTCGTCACGGAGCAGTGCACGAGGCAACGCTGTAGCAGCAGAATACAGGACCTTCCGTACGGTCCATTAGCAGCACACGGGAGGGGCGGGCACATTGTTGCATACGCCAAATGCGAGTTTGTTGCAAACAAGCCACAATCACAGTCGGGGCTGCTGCTCGTGCTGTCTAGCAACTGCTGCAGCTGCACAAAGTGCCCGCTGGTCTCTTTGCCTGAGCTTTTGCTGCCGTGAAGCAAAAATCAAAGGCTGTCGGCCGTCCGCCCCAGAAGGCGGTTGCCATAAACAGTTCGCTTGCTGCACCAGGCTGTCGTCCTGCACCAAAGAGCAGGTACCGACTCTATAGCACACATCAGAGGTGTGAATGTTAACACGAGCGACAATCGAAGCTGCCGCTGCTCGAAAACCGTGGTGCATCTGCGCAACGCTGCAACAGCTGTACGGAAAACAAATGCTGCAGAGAATCTGGGGATTTTTCAGCCACACTCCTGGCGCAGGGGAGACACCAAGAGCCTCTGCCGTTAGTGCTTTTGCCGCTGCAGCGGATGCGCCGTCCATGCAGGTGCAGCAGCAGCAGCAGTCCTTGTATTGCAAGTTTGGCGAAATGAAAACTCCGCCGTAGGGCTCTGCAGCCGGGAAGTGAAGCGGTGCCAGCTGCTCACGANGTTTGGCGAAATGAAAACTCCGCCGTAGGGCTCTGCAGCCGGGAAGTGAAGCGGTGCCAGCTGCTCACGAAGAGCAACCCCCGAAAACAGTTATACTCCTCGCTGTTGTAGCAAGAGAGGCAATTATCTGTGAAGTCCTCCTCCCTGATTTCGCAGAAGACAGGGCGAAGGATGGGTCCAAGCAGCAAGGCACCTCCTCCGTCTGCGTCTTCAATTCAGCATCGAAACTGCAACTAACACCACCAGGATAATTCGAATCAACGCCAAAAGAGCGGTAAACAGAAGGTCGGAGGAGCACGGCAATACGAACAGCAAAACTGCAGCCGGTCCCGCTTTCACCTGCAGTTGAAGCAGCTGAACCTTTGCACGGCCAGCCCCTGCTCACTGCGAATGGCCACCTCCGGTCTCCACCAAGGACCCGACCAAAAAGGCATTAGGTGCAACTCTCACCGGCTGCAGCCCACTCCAGGCCTTGAGCCGACTGAAAGCCTTTCCTCAACCACCTGAGGGGGGCGTGCAACCAGTGACACTTCTTGTTATTCCTACAGAGGCGGGATGCTAGTTGAGCCTGAAAAAGAGCAACAGTAGTGGATAGGTGCAAGACAGAACGAAATAATTCCCTACTGCAAAGTCTTTGTTCGATACTCTACCTGATAGCTACGATATACTGCCACACACACAATCGTACGGCAAACAGGCACGCAGAGGAAGTCAACACTTTTGGTAGACTGATGAGTGCACTCGCTCCTGCAGCAGTGTCTACTTCCAATCGTTGTAGGTACACTCGAAAAAAGCCAAATACTTCTAAAAACTAACCAAAGGTCTGGTGGGACGGAGTGCAGTTGGAAGCAGGAGGCATCAGGGCCAATCCGCCCATCCCTGGAAGCATCGTCATGGGCTGCATGCTGTAGTCCGGTACATAATCGTTGGGGGCGCTCTGCTGCAACTGCTGCTGCTGTTGCTGCTGTTTGTCCAACTGGTCTAGCCGCGTGTTGACGTCACGCACTACCTGTTAGACACACCACAGTATGCACGCAAGCGACGGCTCCAGCAGCTGTAGGACATCATTTCCACCCACACTGCCTCAGCAGTTACCAAGCTACCGCTTTCTATCAGGCGTATCACCCTCACATGAATAAGGTAGGGCATAATGAAGTCCACCACTTTGTGGCGCCAGGCCAACTCCAGAGCCACGTCTGGCTTCACGAGGTCGCAGCAACTGTGAAGACAGGCTGCAAACGCCTCGGGGTCCTTCAAATCCGTTAAGAAGTACCTGCAGAGGCGAGATCCACAACCGAATTCAAAATACTTGGGATTCGAAGCCTAGTAACTTGGTCTAGTATGAGCTTGTTCGTAAGCTAGTACAATGGTCATTCAAGAACATTCCAGCGTTTATTTACGTGGGGCAAATGATCCCCTCAATCAACACAGCAGAACAATATAATAGCAAAACAATATAATATCCTGTATCGAACAATTTTCATCGGTGTTTACTGAGTAAGGCGCAGTTGCATATCATTGCTGGGGAGGCACAGATCATGAATTGTAACAAGCGGGCTTACTTGAGCAAATCTTCCACCAGCTGGGCGCTGCCTGACTNGCACAGATCATGAATTGTAACAAGCGGGCTTACTTGAGCAAATCTTCCACCAGCTGGGCGCTGCCTGACTCCTTTGCCGTTTCTATGCAGTCTTGGAGTTGCGCATCCTTCTTCGAAAGTTCGATCGCCAGGGAATATTTCTTGTTCTTCTGGTACAGGAGCGCTGCAATCCTGAAACGCAGCATTTCGCCGTGTGTAGACGGTAGTTGCACAGATAAGCCGAGCCTTTCCACTGTGTGCAGCTGTTGTTCACAAAAAATGTTAATGCTGCACGATCCACTGGTTTAGGGCTAGGAATTCAGGGTTCCAGCAGAGTGCTCTGCCTCGGCCGGCAGCATGCAGGGCAAACACCCGCTCCCCATGAGCAAAGCTTCAGAGCGCCAGACGAACCAGGGCATCCTTACCACACGCCCCACCCTACACCTGGACCCGTAAGACCCCAACCCAGCAACGGTACCGGGGGCTAACCTGCGCATGCCAAGTTCGCTGTGCCCCTCTAGCTGTCTTGCCAGGCCCAACTGGTCGAAGTTGTCACATTCGGAGATGAGCTCTCGGATGCGCTCCTCGTCTTGAGCTTCCACAAGGAGTTCCAACATGGCTTCGTTCACTGCTGCAACATTTAAAGGAAGTTGCTCCTGTAAGTACTTTTCTATCAAAGGCAGATGCCCAGCCTTGCGCAGTTGCTGTACCACTCGCGAGTGATCCACCTTCCGGTCTATGCCCTTAAGGAGAGCACACAGCTGCAGCGGGTGTTCTTCCAAGTAGAAAGAAATAGCACGATAGAGAAGCTCCACATTCGATACCTTCTGTACGACCTGAAGCACCGACACACCGAGACCAATATCCCCACAAGTTACGTTGCTGGCGTCGCTAATCCCTCCCTCTTCTTCCTCGGTGAGAACGACTCCTAGACCAGTTCACGATCACTTCGGGTCTTCTGTAGCAAAAGCAGGTTGGCCTCCACATCCCGCCGCAGCTGATGCGAAGGCGGCTGCTGGAAGCTGCAGACTGGCAGCGCAAGACAGACCTGAATGAACTGGTCATGTTGCCACGCCGTGGGGTGGAGGATCATGCAGTTTGCCGCTTGCTCGTATTCATCGTAGATGGTGTGTAGATACACAGCTTCCTTCCAGAGACAGCACTTCTCGCAAGTTCGAATAAGTCGGGGGATGTTCATGCGGGCCTTGTGTTGCTTGCAGTGGTCCATCAGCTTGGCGCTGTCATACGTAGCATACANGAGTGCAACCAGAAAAGGCAGATAATTCACGTCATCCGTAATACTATGGCACCATCTCTGCTTAGGCCTGTCTGTAAGCAAGCGCTGAACTCACCAGAAGCTCCATTAGCTGTTTATGCAAGCCCCATCTCTCGTACTCCTCCACCAGAGCGTCGAGCAGGTCAGGGTGCGCAATAAGCTGGAGCCCAGCAGTGTGAGCGCACTTAATATCTCCTTCATTCAAGGCCCCGAATGCCACCTCCTTCCACGTCTTGGGGTTCTTTGCTTTTCGCGCGGCATCCACAGCTGCCCCAAAGTCCTTCATCCGCACGAAGCAGCTCGCTAGCTTGCTATAATTTGGCAGACTCTGGTACAAGATCTTTGCCGCCTGAGGAGAGGGAACAACTGCAAAGCAGGAACGGCATCAAGCGCCCCCCAAAAATCCCCCTTGGTAGTAGAAGACAAGCAAGCAAGAGCAAAGCAGCTTCATTTCCGTCTGCCATCGAACGGCATGGTGGGGAACCTGAAATACCCCTTGCGCCTGCCGAATTCTGCGTCCAGCCCGCGTACCTGATAGCGACCTTGCTCAAAGAGCCTGTCCCCTACAGCCTGAACGTTGGCGGTGTTGGGCCCGTTGAGGAACATCTCTAAGTCCTCAAGTCTTTCGGTCATGGCGTAGGAGTAGAGCAACTCCGAATCCAGAGTCTGGTCCTTGATGGCGATGCTTTTACGGGCCATCAGCAAGTAATCTGCCAAGGCCTCAAAGGCTCCTTGCTCAGTTGCCTTCTCAACAACCTCCCTGAACACTTCACCGTCGTTGGCCTTAATTAAAGAATCCACAGCCTCGACCACACGGCCCTGCCTCAGTTGCGCTCTCCCCAGCTTGCGCCACACCTCCGCATTGCCACAGCGCTGAGCGAATTCTTGAGCTCTTTCGAGCTCCTGTTCACCCCCACCGGCAGCAGCTTCCAGCAGTGTGTCTGCAGCCTCTGCCAGCAACCCGAACTTTCTGTATATTGTTAATGCTTCCTCTCGCAGGCCGTTTTCCAAAGCCACCTGTGCAATCGCCGCGCCGTCGAAGTTCTGTAACCGGTTGATATATCCCATGACGCGCGAAGGCTCTGCTTTGATAGCTGTTAAAATAAGTAGGTTCTGCAAGTTCTGGTTCGAGCTGAAGTCGCTGTTGTGCAGCACAATCTTCTCCAGCAGCTCCGTCAGCTCCTGCGGCAGCTGTGCGCTGATGAAGGCATTCACTGCCGCAGAGACCTCGTCAGCAGATGATGACTCGGGGAGGGCTGAGGAGACCACCTGGTCTATCACCGACCGCCGATAATTATTTTCAGGCCGTAAAACGTATGCCCACAGCTCCGCGCACTGACGCTCCACGAGGTATCTGCACGCAAGCATGACAGGCGAAAACGCAAGTAAGAAACCCATTCGTTGCCTCTGCATTGCATGTGCAACAGACAGAAGGATTACCGAGCTTGGAGCCGGAAGAGGCCGTTCTTGTTGGTAAGCTCCACCAGTTGCGTGTCACAGGGGCCCCAAGCTCTCTTGTACGCAGTGAACGCCAGATGGGGGTCCCTCTCTTCGCAGTACTTCCCCACTTCCATCGAGTCATAGAAGGCATTCGTCTTCAAGAAATTCTCCGCGTCGCTGAGGGCACCAAATGCAAGCAGGAATGTCTCGATTTCAAACGCCATCAAAAAAAATAATTTACACTTGTGGAGCTCGTCAGAGCCACCGCCCACCCGTCAACAACTACTGCAGGGCAGTGGGCTCAGCAGCAGTTCGCCATCCAAAGGCACTTGCAAGCACTCCTTCGCACCAAAGATACATCCTGAACTAAACTCTTCCGCACTCGCTGCCATGACTGCGCAGCGTTGTAGTGTCTACACAGCTCGGTACCTTCAATCAGGCCCTTACCGGTTTGTATCGATAAATATCTTGGCCAGGGCATTGTGGACTGCTGGGTCCTGGTTGCCCTCCGACACGCGCTGCTCAAGCCACTGCAGCAACAGCCTCAGCCTGTTTCTCTTCTCCACCTCCTCTACAAGCTGAGAAGCGCTGCAGTTGCCGCGGACCGCCTGCAGCAGCTGCTTGATGAACTCCTCTGGAGCGTCTAGATCCACGAGCGCCCCCACCACCAGCGGGGCGTTCGCCGCATTCACGCGGGACACATACACCTCAATGTAACGCAGCAAGGAGTGTTTGTACAGGTACTCTGTCAGCTCAACCACAAAGCCGTGCAGGTCGCAGACGTATATCAAGGGTCGGGGGTCGCTCAGCTTCGCTTGCTGCAATTGGCACAACGCAAGAGCAACACAATCCAAATATAGCCTACAGGCTGAGAAACGGAGATGACCAGTGGCTTGGGCTTCACACTCGTGAGGCGAGAAGAGATTAGGGTCCTTGCTGCTTCCAGGGGCAACAGAGACGGCCTGTGTACGGTGAAGTGCCACACGGCTTTTCTACGCGGGGGATACGTATATGCCTGCCTCTAGGACTCGTGAGAAAACTTCGGAGAAGACCGCTAAAGCCCAGATAAAGGAATGCATGCACCGCTCACCTTGAGGAACTCCTTCACGCGCTGTGGCTCGTAGTGCTTGCTTTCTCTGCACACGCGTTCGACCTCCTGGGTGTGGTTGAGTTTTGCTGCCGCCTCGATGTACTTGAAGTGGACCTCTGGGTCTGTGGAGAAGGCGAGTATGGAGCCCAAGAAGTAGAAGATGCCTTCGTAGCTGCTGAAACGCTCGAACATAGCGATTAGACGCTCTGTACCCAACTGCTCGTGGAACTTAATGGCGACGCCCACCACCGCCTGCAGGTTCTGAGAAGAGGAGCGGAGCATATCGGTCAAGATCTCGACACAGACTTCGGGAGCCATGCGCCCAAAGAACTGCGCCATCCACTCCTGCGATATCTTTCCTCCTGTTTGCAAGAGCACGCGCTTCACGTCGGCCAATTCCGTGTAGTTCTCCAGGGCACGCTGGTATAGGCCCGCCGCCTCACACAACGCTCCTACTTTCTGTCGGTCGTAGTGCGTCAGCATTTCCATTTGGAATATTGCCTCCGCCACTTGCGGCGAATGCTTAAGGTTAATTTCAAACAGCCGGGTCTGAAGGGCCCCTTGCTCCGGCTTGTTCCCCTTCAGGTACTCTAGCAACAGCGAAGACAACTCTTGAAACCGCTGCTGTTGCAACAGGACATCCACAACTTGGTTAGGGTCTACAAGCGGGGGCTCTGTTGCCAACAACTTCTGTGCAAACGCCGTGGCGCCCTCCGGGTTCGTCGCCAGCATCGAACGCAGCAACGCGGAATAGTCCGCCTGCATGCGAGTCTGCGCTGCGTACTCCAGCAGCTCGTCCGTCTTGCCTTGTTCCACCAGCATCAGCATAACCTTCTGGCCAGCCTTGGCTTTCTTGTACACCTGAGTGGCGAGCGCTGAGTCCAGCGGCCTCAGAACATCCCCCAACTCCTCCGTACACTCCAGCTTGTCCTCTCGCAGCCAGGTCGTAACGAAGTCCTTCCTTCCTTGCGCCACCACCGGACGCACTAGTTCCAAACTCTCCACCGCATTCAAAGATCCGTACTCCAGGAGAGTTGAGAAATACAGCAAAATGGCGGACGTCTGTCCCGGCTGTGCCGGGACCCCCTTAAACTGCTGCAGCACTTGCGGCGTCCGCAGCCTCCCCGACTTGAGTGTGGCACAGATGCGCGCAGCTCCCCGGTAGTCTCCGCTGGCAAAGTGTTGGTTAAAGGCCTGCATGCATGCCACACACACCAGACGCCCAGCAGAGTTGCCTCAAGAGGGCAACATCAAGCAGCAACTAGCGGAGGCGGGCGGAGGGCCAAAGACACGCCGAAGAAGGCATAGGCATGAGCATAAGAGAAGGAAACGCGTGAGGAACGAGTATGAGGGGCGTATGCTGCAGATGTATGCGCACCTGAACAAGAGCGTCGTCAGCTCCCGGCAAGCCGTAGCGCTTCGCCAAGCTCATATAGATTTGGGCTCTGTTTGGAAGGTGGGGCAAAGCATGTTGCATATAGGGGCCCAGTAGACCCACGTTGACGGTTGTGAGCGCGACGACGCCCTTCTTGTGGACGGTGATGACACCGCCTGTTTGGGGGGAGTCTGCAGTGAGGAATACAGGGTCTTGGGAAATGCGGTGTCTCAACAGCTGCGTGCCGGTGAAGGCGTCGAAGAGCAGCAGAAAGCCGCCCTTGGTGATTAAGAACACGAGGCCAAGTTTCTTGCTGAGGTGGACGGCGAGCGGGAAGTCCGAAGGTGCATCTGGGGAGAGAGCGATATCTGTACACACGCGAAGTGGGGGCTTGCCGTCTTCCCTCTTGGGGGCCAAGTCCCTGACGTGGAGTTTGAACTCGGGGCTTCCTCTCTTTTTCTCAGCGAAGCAAATGACCGGCTGGGGGCCCAGCGCCTCGTCCACCACCAGCCCCCCAAAGCAGGCTGCGTGCCCCTCAAGCTGCTGGTGCTTCTTGAGCTCCATAGAATACAGCTGCAGAGATCCATCGATCGTCTTGCCCCCATCCTGGGTGCTGATGCCTGTGAGGACGCACCACTTCATCTCTTTGTCGGTGGAGTATCCGATGATCTGCACGCCCTCCGCCAGGCGGCCTTCTCTCTCGCATATCCTCTGAGGCTCCCCTGCCTCCGCTCCTTCCCCCAAAGTCCAATGCCAGACAGCCTTCTCCGTGACTAAGGCGAGCACCCGGGGAGCCACCCACCGCCAGTACACAATCGACTCAGACATGGGAGCTGTGCCCATCCGGGCCTTCGTCTCCAGATTCAACACCTGCACCACTTGCTGTCCACCATCAGCCTTCGCCCGCAAAGCAACGATGGGGTCCGTCGGGTGATGCAGCGCCGCCTCTGCCTGCGTCGGCTTCTTTGACACAGAATACGCGCCGGGGCTCCCCGGGGCCTCCAAGGCTTCCTTGGGGTTCAGCGACACAAAGTACAACTCGTTGCTCTCCACATCGCGCACCACCAAATGTTTGTCTCCGTCCACTGCCACATTTCCAAACCGAAAAGAGGCGCTCTTCACCCCCGTGTCCGCCAGCTGCGCCCCCAAGCACGCACGCACGCACGGATGCAACTCTCCACCGCCATCCCAAGAAAACACAACGTGCAAGTGCACTCCGACAGGCAAAAGGAATCGCCACCGTACCTAGCAGCTACAAACATAAGATGCTTATGACAATTTGCAACACAGGAGGGAAAGTACTGGCTCTCCCTGGAGCTCAAGGAGGGGCCCGCCACATACGAAGCACATGTACATGTGGGGACGCGAGGCCTTACGTTGACGATTGGGGTAAGCTGTACGGGCAACTGCTGCGCCATCTTGCGGAGAGATCCTCAAAAACAAAACAGATGTCACCTGCGTGTCAAACATGCACACACCACAGACAACCTGCGTCTCAAGCAACACTAACGCCCACCGTCACGTACTGTTACGAGCTTCTAGAAGCTCCAAATGTACGCAGGAGAACGTTGGAGACAGTTCCCTTGAAATTACACTGCAACGGCCTCCAGTGCTGCGGATGAATGAGGTACGCCTGCCCGCGTCTGCAGTGTCAGCTGGCGCTGGCCGCTGCAGCTGTTCCCCCAGTTGCTCTGTCTCTGGCGGCTCCTAAGCTGCATCTGAGCATATCCTCTACACAAGAGTCAAATATACGGCCCATCTAGAAGTGAGAGGAAGCAGACGAAAGTCCAAAGGCCGCTAAAGAGCGCAGCCGTGCGGGCTGTCGCGCTCGTGTCTAGACGAAACGAGTGCTTCCAGGGAGGGAGAGTTGCCACCACAGCTCATAAAAGAGGACACCAAAGTGTAGATCGCTGCAGGAGGACAAATACCCACTCTTGAACGCAGCCTGTTAGGCGGCGAGGCGCCGGGAGGAACCGGAGGACGGCCTGTAGTGCCTGGCACTACAGTGTGCCTGGAATTTTGGGAGGAACGTCAGAAACACAATAGAAAGGTGAAATAAGACAGAATTAAGCTTATTCGTCCCTTTCTAGAGGAATTAGCTTGAGCCTAGTGCCAACAAGGCACACGTGACAGTGTTTGGGGCTGGCTGTGACTGCGTGCACAGCGCAGGAATGCATTTGGACGAGCGCTTCATCCCTATTTATCTTCAAAACAGCCGAGCCTTGTAATTTATATTTTGTGTCTTTTCACACGCGGTGAGGTTTGGGGTGTAGTTGGTACCTGCACCTGGAGCCGTCGGGTGCCGGGGTCGCTCTAATGCGAGACGGAGATGTTTCTGTGGATGTTGCACTTAAGTAGAATAAATATGCATCTGGTAGTGTTAGTCAGTATCTAGCTAGCATAGGAGCGGAGGTTCCCATGGCGACTTGCTCCTCTGCCGCTACGGCGGATGAGGGAAGAGTCAGGCATTGCTCAGGTCCGCAGTGTTTTCGGCTCTGGCTGTGTTGGACCATTTTTGACTTATTCACGGGTGTTCCTCTCTTATATGTTTTCAAAGTCTCCAGTTTTACTACATCTTTCCTCTGGAACTTTAATTTCAGCCCCCTCCTTGTCGTCGTGCAATGGAGCTAGGCTGCATTTCGGGCAGTAAAGGGTTGGTTGAGGATTTCTTGTTTGGGTGTGGGTATGTGTTCAAAATCCGGTGTATTTTCAAGATTCCATCTCAGTTAAGCTTACATTTGTTCGAGGACTAGCCTCTGGATCACCAGATAGATAGCGGCTACCCAGGAGCAGGAGTCGTCAGCAACAGCGAAGAGGACAATCGTGAGCTGCAGTCTACAGTCCAGACACTGAAGACAATAGTTCTCAAAAAGCAGTCAGCCTCTAGTCTAGACCCTGGGCGTCCTGGGCAGGGCGGAACACGCCCGAGGCTTCTGCGGAGGAGTGGCCGTGCATCAGTTGCTGACCCTTGATACAACTCCTGGTGAACAAGCGGGCATGCCGCAGCTGTCTTTTTTGTGCATACGAGAACACCGTAGACAGCTATTAAATACTTCCATCGGCCCCCTGTCTCTCCCCAAACAACACACGCCGTCGTATGCCTGGTTGCCCAACGAGGAATGGCTATGCTGGGGGATGGAATAGTCACGAGAGGGACCGAAACCATGGATACACAAAGGTAAAGGGAAAGATCAACAGGGTATGATGGCATGAAGGGTTGCCCTTGCAGCAGAAGCTTCAGCCACGTGCATTGCAGCTCACGATCCGCTTGTTCCTCTTCATACTAACTCCGGTCACTCCGCATGCCAGGGGGCTGGAGTGGAGACGAGCTGCTTTTGGGTAGCTCTTATCATAAGCCTTTAGACTCTATCGCAGTTCACGAGGATACTCTGCCCTCAGTGCGAGGGGCCACTCCCAGAAATGGAAGCACTGTACGCACCGGCACCTAACCAGCCGTAGGTAGAAGAAACAGCGTAGATCACGGAAAGTATCAAGCGCCGGATTGTACAAGCCAGTGTATGCACGTGAGATACTAACCTCCACCAGAAGGTTATCCGCAGCGAAGCGACACTGGATGCCCGCTCTTGAAGTCGGCGCAGCTGAGTCGAGAAACGGTCACTGGTGTTCTTGTGCTCCTAAGACACCGTTGAGCAGAAACGATCCTCAGAAAACCGCTCCGGTTACTGGTGCCCTGGTATTCAACGAGTTGTTTTCTTTGTCTGATATCTGTGCTTCAAGCGTCGGTCCACCTACTCTGTTGATTCTTTGATTTGCTCCTCCTTGACGTTGCATTTTTACCAATGTGGGTGAATAGCCCGGGGGGCTTTCGGTGATTCCCTAGACTGCCATTGATTGTATAGTGACGCCTCCAGTTTGCCAGTAACTCAATATTGTAGGCCAACGCGGTGAGCCGAAAGTGAACAGCAATGGGCTCTGCCCAACGTGGAGCAAACTGCCTCTGCCATCGGTCTTCGTGCGCGTTTGGTTGTTCTCTTGGCTGCAACTCTCGCAGCTTTACTTCTCCAGGTCCTGTCCTCTCCCCTTACGCTTGCAGCCTCAAATTATGTGACCTTGCTACTCCAAGAGAAACATATGATCCATTGGACACGTCCCAGCTACATTGACACCGTAGCTCGCAGTCCACCGTCGGGGTGCTGTTTACAAAGGGGTGCTACTTAATACCTGTTGTTAGACATGAATTGTAGAGCTTTTCTGGAAGTTTTCATTATATCGATTTGCTCCGGAAGAGCGGTACTCTTGTTTAGATCTAGCCACCGATGTCGTGCCCCCCCTTCTAATACAAAAACTCCAATAGCAACTGTAGCTCAGAGGGTGCATTTTGAGGACGAAAGTGCAGTTCCACAGAAGCAATGAAACACCTCAACGAGCCCTGTGTCCCAGCTCCAGTCATATTTGGACAGTCCGCAATGGCAGGCACTCTTGAATAACGAGACCTCGCCCTTAGCAGAATGCTGTACCGAGTTGCAAGGAAGTCCAACTACTCAAGACAAAAGTTCCCTAAAACCAGCTGACCTTGCCACCAATATCCTCCGGGCGTCGTGGGCAAAGCGGCACAAAGGCTTGGGGCGGGGAAGGCGTGCCACGGGTTGCAGCGCACCTCGCTCCAGCCCGTGCTAGAGGGAAACCCCGTATGCGGGCATGCAAGAGCCCCCACCCTTGGTGCAGTGCGTACTGTGCAAGCACCAGCGCCTCAGTGAATTGGTAAGCACTTACTTAGTTCTCACTAGCCAACCTTCGCAGAAGTAGAAATGCATGGAGACGAGCATAGCACACGCACACACACACGCAACAGAGAGAGAGAGAGAGAAAGGGACGGAGAGGGAGAGAAAGAGACACACACACACACTACAGCACAGATGCATACACACCGGCCTCATATGTGCCCCTCATTTAGTCCCTTCTCCTTCCATAAGCGGTGAATCGTGCTATGCTTTATTTTAACACTTTGCTTTAAGTAATTCACTTTCTCTTCGCTTATTCGAAGTACTTGAGAGTACATATTTCGAAGCGCGTGGCACTATTCCTGACGCACGGCGGAATGCCGCGAAAGTGTTAGACTGCCCACTTCCAATAAGAAGAGTAGAAGCCTGAGGTGGCCTGAGGAAGTCTGTATGACTCCCCCAAAAGTATCGTATAACCGCCAGGAGAAGTACATCTGGCGACGTGCGAAGGCACAGCCGAAGCCACTCGCCTTCGTCGCAACGGGTCCTGTGGGGTTACAGGTTCAGAGCAGCAACAGGTGCTTTCGGCACCCGCCATCGCGGATATCTCCCACTAATTGATGTTTTTATTTTCTGAATAAAAAAATCGTGGGTCAATCGGTCGGGATCAAGTTCGTTTCAAGCTAAGCTAGCCGCTCCTGAGGCTGCGGAGGGGGGCAGGACGCTTCCCTGCCAGCGTGACTGTACCGTACCGTAGCGGCTGCTTCACACTTCGCAGCACGGGGCGAAGGCAATGATTTAATTTGTACTGATCGTAATTGACTATATTTCATACCCTCTCTGGAAACTCCAGTGGCCCATAACTCGTTCATGTGCTATGCAACCGTCTCCCCGGTGAGTCCGGGTTTTCCGCTAGCGAGGTTAGGGTGTTCAACGACTCATCCACCTCAAGATCCATGCTTCGAGATCTGCTTTTGAATCGCAGAAGCTTTCATGCTTTTATAGAGGCTTAATGGATCGCCTGTTGCCGTGGCTGCTCCTAGTGGCAGCAGTTGAAATCGCTGGGGGGCTGGCTGGAGGATCGATTGGTCTCGCGGCGCCTGCCATAGAACCAGAGACGACAAGCAGGACCCAAGAAAGCGACAGTCCTGCACCATCTAAAGATGCAGGGCTTTCTGTATTTGCGGGCCGTCTATCCTCCATGAGGGGGGACACGGAGACTGCGCTGAGCTGGGATGATGACATCAGCTTGCCATGCACTACATGCACTACTGCAGCAGAAGATGCCGCTCCTGTGCAGGTAGAGGCAGAAGGCCCACCCGAGGCATTGCCGTCCACTCCAGTTGAACCGTTAGTGAAGGAGACCCCTCCGGTGGTGTCCCCTGTACGAGGGTTGAAGTCCCTTATTTTGGGCTCGTTAGTCCTGAGTGTTTTGCTCCTTATTATGAATGCTCCAGATGAGGTTCAGAATGAAGACAACGCTTTGGCCACTTGGCGACATTACTTCGCAGAGGAGATGATAGACGGGATGTTTGCGCTTGATGACTTCTTGGACACGAAAGTCCCCGCTTTTCCATTCAAAATCCTCAGCTTCTGGGTGCTCGCAGGCGCTGCACCGATGCTGTTTTTCTCTGGGTTGGTAAACATTGCACGGAGCCTGAAGAAGCAGAGGCATGGGCAACCCCTTCGTCAAGGTCCCAGGGTCTCCGGCTTTCCCTTGATCATCATGACTGCCCTGCTGAGCATCTGGATGATGATGTTGCCCGTCTACAGAGACATCGATGATGATGATGATCCTTTATTGGAGGATGTCAGTGTGAACCTTTCGTGGGGGATCAATCTCGCGTACTTATCCCTCCTCCTGCTTTGAGCAGGACTGGTTTGAGTGAAAAATATGGCTGCGAGGCCACGGCCTGCACCAACGAATCATGCCTCTTGCTAAGGAATCGGCATGCTCTTGGACAGGTGCTCTTTGGCTTCTGTTTTAAGGAGATGACGCCGACCAGCTCATGGCCTGCTTCTTTCCAAGGAGAAGAGCAGCACCTGGGCTGCTGCGGGCAGTACTATGATGGGCNACAGTTGCAGAGGGCTCTGTTTGCAAGTGGGGTATGGCGTAGGCCATTGCGCCTCTGGCGTTGGCCTGGGTTACGCCCTTCTTTCAGCTTTAGATGATTCAGTTTTATAGGCCCATAGAGATACTGAGTGCTATTCCCTCTCTCGTGAACGTCAGGCATTTTCACCTTGGGAATTAAGGCCCCTGATGCATTGTCCAGAGGTAAAGTCCGCAGACCTGTATTTGTATACAGTGTATTAAAAGTGCGGGATCCAGGAGGGCGAAGAGCTGCTTCACGTTTGACCTGCACTGTGCTGTCATGAAGTATCACGTGCACGCACAGACAACATCAGGTGGGCTTATTGGGCGTTTGCATGCAACGTTGATGTCCACTACATATTCCGTATTTTTAGGTCTCTACCAGCAATGGCATTGGCTCATAGGCATGTGATGAGCCTTCACCGTCCAGTTACCCAATCCATTGCACATTTTGGGGGGATGAGGAAACTTGGGTTGTACGGAGGAAGGAGGTAGGGGTGCTGCGAATCGTAGTCTTCCTCTTCGTAGGTTGGCAAGTGCTCAACCTCGGCAAACTCAAACAAGCACGCCAGTGTTCCGCTTTGCCCTCCGGGCCTAGGGGCTGAGCTTTTATTTTTTCTCGTTTGTAGCTGGTGCGCCATACGACTCTCAGTCGTGTTCCCTTCTGAACTTGCTGTTAAGCCGTTGCAATCCGTGAGCTCAGAGCGGTGGTAGATTAGTGTTTAACATCAACAAGAATAATCCCTTTACCCCTCCGAAGAGGTGAGGAGCCGTTGCCCTAGCTGGGGCCTCCCGTTTGCAGAAGGGCACAATACAACGCGAGAGAGGGGTGCCTGACGTATCCGTGCCCCGCGTAAGCAGACAGGCCAGGTAGCTGGTTTTCGACGGCCCCTTTTGTTACAGTAGTCCGGCATTTTAAGTTGGATTTGGATAGTTACGACACCTGGCCACTCAGTAATGAGGCCACTTACTTTCCGATAACTCTTACTGAGGACTTTTCGGCTTCATTGCAGCTCGCGACGGCCCTCAAATAAGAAGGTGGACGTAGCCCACTACAAAGGGGGGCTGTATGTCTTTTTTCAAGCTAACTGAGCTGAGGAGGTGTCTCCCGCCTCCTGAGCAATCAGCTGCAAGACGACTGGAGGGAGTCACTAAAAATTGGTGTAAAAGTAACTCTTCTGAACGCAGGGGCTTCTAGCACCTCACAGCAGTGTGTGCACTGGCTGCGCACCAGCGTAAAGGGCTCGTAATATGTGCCCGTACTACAACACCCTTAAGAATCTCCGCTGTAGGCGAGCGCAGCAGAGCAAGGCAGGAGGATTCCTCTTACTCCTAACGGTGGTCTATCAAGGTACGACAGAACCATTACATATGAGTGTACCAAAGAAACACGTAGCGAACGCCCCCCTTCAAATGGAACGGGTTCAGGAGATTGCCGGCTCCCGGGTGGGAGTTGGAGCAGGCCAAAACGCCTTATGAGTGCAGGGCGACTGCCCCCAGTAGTCTTGCAGCAGGTGGCCCAGGGGAAGGGAGACAATATGAGGATTGTCGGTTTCGGTGAGGACTGCAGAGATAGGCGTGGGACACTGCTACTGGGAAAGGAAACTGGGAGTATCTTTAGATGGAGGTGCTCTGGTGTACACGATGCGTCAAAAGAAACAGGTGTGGACATGCATGACTGGGCAAAACTGGGGCGGGGCACGCTGTAGTGCTTCTGCAGTACTAGGTGTTCGGCTCAAATCCAATAGATCGCAGTTGATCAGTGACAAGGCGACCACCAGATGTGCATGGCTTACTTTGCAAAGATAGTTGCACGGGGATTAGATATACCTGAAGCGGAGCTCATTGGATACTTCGTGGGTAATTTACCACTTGAGCTGTGCGCCCCTCGCACACTGGGAAAACAGGTCATCAGCTCTTCCCTTTTTGAAGCTCGAATCAGTCAAGAACGGTCTCTATGTTTTTTTAGTGTATGTTTCAGTATCTTAATGGAATATAGACATGGGTGTAACTATCTTAGCCAGCAAGGGAATCACCTGCATGAACCGAGCAGGGCTTCGCTGACTACGGCCGCCGCCGACGGTCTGGTCCTTGTGCCCATTGGGGCTTGGCGCTCACAGGATGCAGTACTCGTCCTCTACTTTTGTGAAACTTTATAGAATATTCTTTGATAGTTGTAAAAAGTATGTAAACATGAGCAAGGAAGACAAGAGATCAGGCCAGAAACCTGTCATTGTCTCCCCTCGCTGCTCCGCTGAGGCTTGGCGAGGCATCGGGACTCCGCCCTATGCTGCTTCCTCTTTCGGACGTTCTAAAGCCCTCTTGTGATACATTTAAATCTATCTATGTTTTGTCTCTGAACGGAAATCAAACAACAAATCTGGTGCTTCTCTCTGTCCTCCACGGCTGCTGCCCCTACCCTAGCCCGCAGGACCGCCGGGCGTTTCTACGACACCAGCGCATTCGTTGCACGCATTTTCCTCGGGACCCCGAATGAGTAGAACGTCTTTCTCGACACTAATCAGTCCTAGCTCTGGGACTTCGGGTTGCCGCCGTGCACCAGTAGCTAGGGAGGGACGCCGGTGCGCAACAAGCCTCAGAGTTAGCTGTGAACGCCAGTGTTCAATGAAATACTCAACAGCACATATCTTGCCACCGTAGACACTTGTGGGGTCTTTCAACTGGAGAAGAATCCCCTGAAACTACCCCGCAGGCCACCTACACCCGCGACTATGTCCCTGGTGGGCAAGGGCCCCCTCGCAACCTCGGGGCCCCCCAAAGGGCCCCCCCCAGGTGCGAAGATTGCCATAAAGGGCAGTGGCCCTCCCCCTGGAAAGGTTGCACTGCCGAAACCTCCACTGGCGGGTCCTGCTGCTGCGACCACGCCGGGTTCGCCTGCCAAAGCGTCGACGGGCCCCGGGAGTGGCGTTCTTCCCTCCAAACCCCCCCTAGGGGCCCCCGCTGGGGGTCTCGTAAAGCCAGCTCTTCCGCTTGAGAAGAAGGTACTGCCGAAACTTCCGGCGCCACCAGCTGGCACCAAAACGGCAGACAGTCCACCAAAAGCTCTGCCGCTCAAAAGCCCCACGAGTCCCACCAAGGCGACTCTGGAGAAAGCTCCAGGTGCACTGAAGCAGCCAGCTCCAGGGCCTCCTTCCCCTCCGGGAGCACTTAAACCAGCTGTTCCGAAGCCTCCTCTGTCGGCAGCAAAGGGACTTACCTCAGTTCCGCCAGACCCACCAGTCAAAGATGGCACAGCTAACGGCATTTCGAAGGCAGCGAAGGCGGCACCTAGTCCAAATCCTTCAACTGCATCAAAGGGCCCACCAGGCACTTCCCTGGCTCCCCCAAACAAGCCATCTGGTTTGCCATCATCACCAAAGGGCCCTCCCGATTCACCGTCAATAGGAAAAGTACCAACGGCATTGGCAGCACCGGCGAAGGAATCTCTTGGGCCTACCTCCTCAATAGCGACCAACAAAACTCCAGGACCTTCTCCAGCAACTGCAGCACCGTCAGCTGGCCTTGCCTCGACAAGTTCTAAACTGATTCACCCCTCTGAAGCAAAACCTGGGAAGCCAGCAAATGCAGGCGATGGATCTGAGGCCCTGTCAAACGTGGTGAGAGCAGTTGGTAAAGAGCAGCGGGAGATGAATAGTATTATATGGAGATGTACAGGCTGGGGGAGGGAAACGGAGAAATGTGCAATGAATGAGATGTGCTGCATTCATCTCTTTAGGGGTCCCCTGGCGTGGACGAATTCGGGAGGCAGCGGGGCAGCGTGGGGGACTTGGCACCCAGGAGCGAGATAACTCACGATCTCTTAGGGAATGTGATACCCGTTTTTGACAAGGCGTAGGTGCCGCTTGCGTATGCAGTGAAGCAGAAAATGCCTGCAACCAAATCGCCAGCAGCTGCAGCTCTGCGCAGCTGTTGGTTGAGGTGGCCCGCTGGTGGCTTGTCTATGGCTGTCCCTCAGTATCCCGTGTCTCCCTGCGAAACATATCAGCACGATAGCGCTTTCATGTCTTCAGGACTGTGGGACAACCAAATCTTCGGGTTGTTGCTATATTGGGTTCTTGCTGCGCCTCAGGGGCAAGTTCGTGGCCTTCGCTTCCGGCCCGCCGGCTCCGCTCTCTCGCTCCGACCCAACGAGGCGTTGTACGTAACTCATTAATAGGCCGCAATGGCGGTATAGATCTATATTTCTCTTGCCAGCAATCCCAAATGCTTTCCATGATGCTTGTGCTGATGTTGTGTGCGAAGCCCGCCGCCTTTCCGATCGAAAGCCTGAAGAACGGGACACGATGAAGATACCCTCCACACGTGGGGTGGATTCCGGAGCCTTAGGAGGCGTTAGCGTCCCAGGGGGAATCCCGGGTTTCTTCCTCTCCGTACCTCCTTGGCCAGCGCCCACCCCAATGCCAATGGACCAGGCAACAGGCTGGGGTGCGTATCAGCAATTCGCCGGCCATCCGGTGCCGCAGATATCTCCTTATGCCGCTTTCCCTCCCCAAGTAGTCCCAAATATCCCTTACTCAATGATGTACGGATCCACAGTCGGACGATGCGACGAACAGCAGGGTTACGCCCCACAACAGGGAACTTTCGACGGGGCTACTTGGCCTGGCTACCCTGTTCAGCCGGATGCCCGTGATACCCGTGGCCGGCGATCTAGAGGTAAGGATGGCCTCTTAAAAACGGTATAGCAACCCCTGTAGACGCAAAAGCAGCCATTTTCACAGTTCTTACTGCTGACTAGGGGCCTGACGACTTCTGGCCAGGATTGTCTAAGATATCTTTGGGAAGCTAAGTGCTTGCACCTGTGGTTTCGTTTTTCGATGCAGACGCACATGTCCACTCCTCTAACATTGCAACTCCTCCAGAGACCCCCGCGCTAAAGGAACCGAGGTCCCGCAGAAGGTGAGGAAAATAAGCAGCGAATGCTGTCTAGAAGGTGGCAATTTGATTACGCCTGTTGAGTTTGATGTAGCAAGAATTGCTCTCCATACTGTTTTGCGCCCTCTTATTTGTAACGGCAGCTAGAGTGGCAGTCTTTCCATAGGGGGAGAGTGCTATTTCAACGCGTGTTTACCCACACATCAGCCCGTCCGTTTATGTTGAAGCTCTTCATATGGAGGAGCTGCTTATTAGTTGGCTCTTGTGACGTGGGCTCTTGTGGCAAAGAATCCGTTTTCAAGGCGAACATTCATCATCTACCGTAGGTGTGCTGTTGGTTTTGTCTTCACTCTGCAGCAGAGGAATTTCTCTGGATGATTCCGAGGGCTCACGATCGCGGGGCTACGCGGTAGCTCGCGGCGACGAGGAAGTGGGGAAGAGCAAATGGACGCCCGTTGAACGACACGTATGTTCCAGTTGCTGGCTTCCCATTACAACTGTTTGAGTTCTCGCAGCGTTGAAGAAGTCTCTTCCAGTTCCCACAGCTCTAAACAATCCTGGAGAGACGGCTTTGCACCGTTGTCTAACATGGATTTAACACTCCGGTCTGCACTTCTTTTCTCAGCTTAACAACATAAGGGGAGGCTACGGCGAAGCCTACCGACCCCCTGAAGAGGAAGAGAGACCCCCCAGGAAACCTTCTGCTCGGGCAAGGCGCAAGAACTCGAGCGTTAGAGATGACGTGTATTCGGGCTTTCGCCCTTACTACTTGCGGGATAAGAAGCCGTTCGTCGAGGAAGACATCCCCCGGTCAGCCACTGGATTATGAACAAAAGCTAGCAGGTGTCAACTGTACAGCCCCCCTGTTGCCTGAGAGGACGCCTTCGATCTTAGATCTCCCAAAGCAGTCCTATATGAATTTCATGACCCCTTAAACTGCTGCACGAAGAATTCTAGTCAGGCTCTTCGCATGGCCTGAAGTCGAGGGTCCTTTGAAAAGGGTGCATCATTTAGTGCAGTAGAGGCAGTGTCTGCAATTGGTGAATTTGCTCACGCACTTCGCCGTTTAGCGTAGTTGAAGGCCCTGAAACAGTTGGCTGGATTCATTATTGCATATGGTACTTCTCGGACAAAGGAGTAACAAAAGGGGCTGGCAGTTCGGATGAGTTGAAGGCCACCATTTTAGAGAGAGGGTATATTGACATTTGGCCTCATTTTATTTGTCATGCGTATATCTTAGGCTTGCGGAGTCGATTGAGGCTTCCGGCAGGAGTCCGATGCCCCCCAGAAAAAGCGCATTAATGACGAGGCCAAAGGATCGCACCTGGGATCGCTGGGGCTCGACTGGATTGACAGCCCCCCGCAAGTAATACAGTTGCCCCTTTCTGCCCCACGATTAGAGTCCTGCGTCCCCCTTGTACGCACTGAGTTTTGGGGCATTTTCTCCTAGCACTTCAGCGCTACCAGGGTGACGGGTGTTTTGCAATGAACAGGCGAACCTACCAGAGTCTCTCGGAGCTTGCGAGCTGCTTCGCTAACCTAGAAGCGGAGGACCAAGACGACGTCATCAGTCTGCTTTTACTTTGCAGAAAGTGAGGCTTTTCCACCGTATTTGCTTCTTTAATGGCTTGCAATCTGAAATAAGACGGCAACACTGGAGCTGAGCAATGGCACGGCCTTTTCTGTGGCTCTGCTCAGCTTGAGTGTTGCTTTGCGTTGGTCCAGCACGATACGGGGAAATACAGGCAGGATTGGAGGAGATAAATAACCCGTGTGCTTAAGGGTTGCGTGTGGTTCTGGGGTGGCCGCTGCAGGCTGGAGCAGGAAGTGGAGAAACAGCATGTCGTCATAGACATGCTAGAGCACGAGTTATCAGAGGCACAGAAAGTGCTGAAATTTCCGCCCGAGTGGAGAACACTGGAAGGTCTTGACCTTGCGGGAATGGTTCCTTCAGGTATGCCAGCTTTCATTTATCCCACCGCCCTGTAGGAATAGGGGCTGAATGAACATCTTGTATAGCTAGCACAACTGCGTGTTGCTGGCTTCGTCGCGTTTGTCTTTGGAAGTGCATCAATTGTCGCCCGTATACCTGAGCTCTTGTTTTGTGCTTCAAGTTACCAGCACTGCGGAGCGGGTGTAGTGGGCGGCCTAACCCAGTAGTGGTAACGCATGCATCTGGTTTCGAATGAGTCACTACACATGTTCTTAAGGCAGTCACTTGGCATGCTTGTTCACCTTTCCCTGCAGATGCGCCTTTCCAAGCAACTGCGGCAACGCCCCTCTACATAAAGAGCGCGAAGGTGCTGCCGACAAATGTACCGGATGAACATGTCGTCAATTTCGGGGGAGGGGTCCCTCCTGCAAAAGACAGCAAAGTGGGCTCCGCTGCTCCCCCTTCACCAGCCAAGACCGCCGCAGCACCGACTGTCGCAGGGGCTGCTGGCCCCAAGCCCGCCGGCGGCACTGCAGAGTCGCTGAAGAAGCCCCCAACCCCTTTCAAGCCTAAGCCTGCGGCGATGGGGTTCAAGAAACCCGTGTTTAAGAAAGCGTAGCCGGCTGACACGACAAACAAGGGGGAAGGGAAGGCTCGTGTGTCGGCAGATATCGCATGTTCCGTGCACGGGAGGCATTCTTGCCTTAAGAATGCACGTTTTGCTTTCCTTTGAGTTTGCTTTCCTTCGAGCCCGAGGGTATAGCACTTGATGCATTAAATGCGGTGATACACGGAACTCGTTACTTCTTAGCAAAGGACTGAAGTCCGACTTTTGGAGCTAGAAATGAACTACCCAATAAAGTATCCTATCAGAAGCACACGGCTAAGAAGGATTGGCTCTCACAATTAGTTTCGCTCACTAACGACTGAAATCCTACAAAAATTCAGGTGCAGCGGCTTGTTCACTATTGCTGCTATTTTCAACGCGTGTCAGGGAATGGCTAGACCATCACCAAAAGGCAACTTGATCTACGAAAAACCTCTATTAGTCCTGCTGCCCCTAAGGAGGCTGCAGCTCCGCCAGGCACGAACTGCATAACCCTGATGCTCGGGGCAATTGCGCATGAGGATCAACCCTCATTCCCGCTCAAAGCCCACCGAAATAACTCCACAACTGTCGGTGTTAAGTCGCGTAGACAGTTCTCGTGCGGACAAGGGGGTTCAGGAGGAACCGTTGCCGTCACTGAGCGTCTACCCCAATAAACGGGTTCTCGATGCGCTGCACGCCGTCCACTGGGGAAATCAACACAATGGCGCTGCCTCGTGCCACAATAAGCCCCAGAGATCGCGTGGTCTCCAGCAATCGGCTTGAGTCCTCAGGATCTGTGGTGGACAGTGCAGATGCAAAACAAGAAGTATGGGCGGCATGCATGCAGCTTAATTTGACGAGGCGTTTGGCGCTCCGCAAGTTTGCGGCCAAAACTGCATGTATTGAGCCTTCTCTGGCGGCGGCCTCGAAGGCGGTTGTATAAAGGGTGAATTGCTTACCTCTCAGGAACTCTTCCGTGTCGTCCAGCACTAAGTTGCAAACGGCGTCGTGGCCCTTGAGGGTCCCCTCCACTGCAAGCAAAGACAACAACCCAAGACAGCGCCCACGGCAAAATACACTATGGCTGAACAGTTTCTACATGGACTCGCAAAGGTAACCAGTTGCAGACTGATGCTGCGAGCGCATGACATGGGGCAAAAGGAACTTGTTGGGGGCCCCCCGGGGCCCCTCCAAGCGGGTTGGTACATCCTACTAGCTGCAGGCCGGCGCAAAACGTTTCCGAGTAAACTGAATTTTACTTTAAAGGCTTCTGATGAGTCTCACCCTCGCGGCCTCCAGAGAACTTGACTCGGACCTTCTTGTTGAGAAACTTGGAGGGGTCGATGACGGAGCGTGGGTCCTTAGACGACATTTTGGGGCTTTTTCGAACCAAAATAGGGTTAAACCGAGAATAAGAAGTGTGATTGATGTTCAAAGAAACAACATTCCAAGCACCATTCGGCTTCTGGGAAGCCGGGCAGAGGAGCCCTCACAGCACGGGGCTTGCTCGAGGAATGCAGGCTGCTCCAGATGCAGTTGCTGCCCTTCCCCTATTACTGCTCCAGCTGCCAACACACAGACAACCTAACAGTAAAAATGCTTAGTGGAGGATCGCTAGCTACCTTGGTTACACCTGGATGTGGCGACCTACTCCGTTGCTAGTGTTGCTCCCGACGCCTGCAAGGGATTTGTGAGGAACGATGCGTGGCAGTGTCGTCATAGCTGGGTAAAGCTGCTCAAATCTGTAAGATCGCGACGTCTTCCTACTTACCTTCCAGATAGGAATGCTCAACAAACCCAGGGTACCGTCGGTACCCCTCAATGCAGCAGACCTTACGCATTGGCAGCAATGAACAAATATGAGCCCGCATCCAGAAGTCCATAGTGCGGCTTCCTCCCTTCCACAGACGCCCGTATGGGCTTAACTGTGGCTCCTTTGGAGGGCTTGATTAGTTCTTTTGCCGTAGGCGAAGCTGCGCCGTGCACGGGCGTCGAGTGGTGCAGAGGGGAACGGCATGCACCTCACATCAGCGGACCCAGCACTGGCAGAAGCAGCTATTGCAACAGCAGGGAAGACAATGATAATGGTATCGAGAGCAGTAACGCGTTTGTGTTCCCCCGCAGCACGTTGTCACTTCTGCTTTAGTGCTAACTTTTTCCACACAGCAACACCACCAACGACAGCCGCAAGTGGAGCACCAGCAAGGGCCCGAGACCCATCATCAAAGCCCCAGACTCCGTCGGCAGCTAAATTAAGCTTGCAGCGCGCAGGGACGTTGTTGTTGAACCAGCCTCCCCCTGACTACGAAATATCTGTTCACCGGGGCCTAAAGGTGCAGGCGTCGTTGCTGCTGCAGCGGCTGCCACTGGTGTATAAAGAGCCGCTGTACGAACAAAATTTTCGGCTTTTCAAGGAAGATTGGGAGAGCAGAACCGACAATGCCACAGTTCTTGACGATGAAATAACATACATGCAGCTGCCAGGACACTTCCTGGAGACGCAACAGCAGCAGGAGCAACGGGAGAAGCAGCAACAAAAGACAGGCGACGCGGAGCTTTCTGAGCTAGACATGCTGCTGCAGCAAGAGGGACTGGTAATGGATAGGCACAAAATGAGGAAACAGCGACGGAAGCAGCAGGAAGACTCTGTAAGCCCGGCCGATTCCCCGCAGCAGTAGCTGATTTAACTGCTGTAGTGGCGGCAGCAGTGGCCTTTGTACTGAACAGGTATCCTGTGGTTGATCTGCGGCCATGCTGCAGGCGATGTCAGCCCGTGCCTCTGCAGTAGCCACAGCGGCGGCCGAAAGGGAGGACAGATCTCTGTCGCAGCTCCCGGAAAGAGTACTGCTGCTGCTTGTCAAGTATGGGAACGGGTGGCAGCTTCCGGTGGAAGACAGACGACACGGACAGACGATGCGCCAGGTGGGCTGCAACGAATCCTGCTGAGGCGTTGTTCAACCTTTGTGAATTATATACTGACACATCTTCGTGAAAGACGTGTCGTGGTCTTTTCATCGGGTGCAAATATAAACCATTCACACATCGGGCACGAAACCACAGGTGGTGGACAGCAGACTTTGACCTGAAGTTCCACACCGTCAGCCGAAAACCTGATGCCTTGTAGTTGCAGTTGTTGATACGTTTCGGCGTGTTGGTGTATGTTCTCTGCCACATGATTTTGTCATTCTTCTTGCATTTGCCCTTTTTGGGAAGCTCTGTGTCTCAATTGTTGCTGCACAGCTTTCTCCCCCTGCTTCGGCATTATTACCAGCTGCTGCTTCCTCTGGTAGCATTGCTGCTGTTTCTGGTTTTTTTTGTCGGTGGTGCAGACTCTGGCACGGCTGTGCATGAAGCAGCTGGGCTTGCGTGAGGCCCCATTTATGGTTGGCTTTGCCCCTGCTGCAATGCGGAAGTTACGGAACAAACCCAGCGCGGTTGTTCAGGGCCGAGAAGTATGTCTCTTTGCTTCTCTGTCCCCTGCAAGTTGCTCCCCGTAATGCCTCACACACCTGCTCTCTTGTATTTGCTTCACGTTGGCTGCCCCTGGTTCGCTCCAGTAGTGCATGTCCCTTCGGCTGGCATAGACGACGGGCCATATGCGAGACGTAGAACCTTGCCTTCGAACTGTTCGGCGCTCACGTATTTTTGCAGGCTTCCGTACCTTTGTGCTGCACTATTGCTGCGGCGGCGGTTGCTGCTGTTGTTGCTGCAGGTTTTCTACTATCGCGCGTACCACGTCCCTGAACAGCCACAGGTGTGCCCCCCGTTGGACAGTCCTGTGAGGGATTGGGCATGGGTGCCGGCAGAAGAGGCTAAGAAACGAATGACCGCAAGTAGCTTCCTTGCCATACGGGATGCTCTGCTTCTCGGCTGAACTGCGGCTACAGCAGCAGCAACAGTAGCAACAGGAACTGCACCATGAGGTAGATGCAGGACCGACTTTGCTCATCTTCGTTGTTGTGGTGCTGGTGCCTTCCTTGCATAGTTCGCTGCAGCAGTAACATTACGCTGCCTCGGCAAGTTGGGCATTTGCCAAGGTGCGAAAATGCTTAGCCTGCCTTCTGTCACAGGAGGGGATGCAGTGCCTGCCCTCTTGATGAAACACAGCCACTACACCCATACCCCAGCTTTTTTGAGGAGTGAGTCGCAGCGGGACCACCTGCCGCCGACGCTTGCGCAGATATTTGCCCTGCAGGGAGCAATTTGTCTAGTAATAATTTGTCTGGTGATTTCTTCCCAGATGTTGCAGCCGCCAAAGCTGCACAGTTGCCAGCGTTTTCCTGATGAACTGCCCCCCCGAACAATCAATTGTTGGGTATTTTGGGCTACGGCGAGTCGCGAGTCTAATTTGAATGCGTCTACTGCATGAACGCTGGAGTGGTAGGTAGTGACCCAGAGAATTGTGCGCCACCACAGTGACGGTTGCTGTTTGCTAGAGCTATCTGCTCACTGCACTTGGTGGAGATGAACCTGAGAATTTTAACTGCCTTCCGCAGCCGTGCGAACAAGTGCCGTGAGCAGATAACTCTAGCAAACAGCAACCGTCATTGTGGTGACGCACAATACCATGCATGCAGCGGCACAGTGCAAACCAAGCTAAGGGCCTCGTTGGACTACCGCATCTGGCTTTGTTGAGACCGGGTGGAGTACACCGCTCACAGCTTGCCGCTGCTGCTATGCCCGGAGCAAATAGCCACCGTGGGAACAAGTATTATGCTCGTCCGCAGGTGCACGTCAATTTCCGGACGTCTTGGGAGGTATAACAGACCGTTTCTCGGCAGTTTCATGCGCTTCCAGAGGCTACTCTGTACAGTATTAAATTCAACCGCTTGCGTCATTTTGGAAGACTAGGCAGGATACGCACCGGCGAAGGGCCATTTCCCACGGGCTGCCATTGAAGACCCATTAGCGTCGCTGTGCCTGTATAGACGTAGTTATGGATGCACGTCCGTATATCTGTGCATACTCTTTCTGTATGATGATAAGACTGCGAAGCTAGTGCGAAGAACGAAAAAATCCTCTCTATGTGAAGCTTTCGTTACCACGCATATCGTGCTGGGTTCGCGGTGCTATGGCATTGACAACTAGTACCCCCAAAACCGGGGACATGCAACATAACGGCAAGTGGCAAGGGAAAGCAAATAATGGTAACTTGCATCTATAGTGTTAGCCGCTAAAGTAAGTAGCGTGGTTGAGGCTGGGGAATGAACGCGATCCTGCCAGCTGCTGAAGATGGATCGGGGCTGCAGTGGACTGAGCGACAGTAGGTCCGCTACCACTGGAACTGGTCCTACAAACATTACTGCTTTGTGAAGCATTGGCGATTTGGTTTTTCTAGTGGCCCGTTTTTCTCCGAGAAGTTATTGGGAGAGACTGTGACCGGTCGTTGGCTTACCAGGACAGTCCTCGGCAGCTGAGCCATGGCTCAGGATGCAGGTTTGTGAACACACAGTATTCAGCGGCGAACAATTACCGTAGTTACTGAATTTCACGGCAATAATGAGGTCACTTTGTGGGGTGGCTCTGGCTGCGGCCTTAATTTGTGCGGAAGTCGAAGGTGGTATGCTCGACATGGACGCATTGAGTACTGTGGACCGTAGAGGCCAACAAGCGGATGTGACCTACCCCGGTTTCCCGCACTCTACATCCCCGCTCACTGTGACTTTCGGCGCAGACGACCTTCGGCATCACGACAGCACACTTCCGTATTTCCCAGTGGGATCTGCAGGATACGGTGAGAGGGCCAGTACCCCACAGCGCGAACCAGACGTAAAACTTACGAGTGAAAAGACTGCAGAAGAGGCAAACGAAGCTCTACAGAGGGTGGATCCAGCATTAGCAATTCGGCATATCGCGGGCATCAAGACAATTCTGCTCAGTACTGTTTTTTTCTGCTTAAGCCTGTTGGGTGGGATGCGGGTACCTGACGACTTTGGCTTCGACGGCGAATATGGCTTGGATGGTGGAAGTAGCATTCGCTTCAAGACAACTAGGTCGCTCCTGTTTGGGTTGGTTGGTATCGGCACTGGCCTGCTCGTATTGGGGCTGGCGGAGTTGCTTCAGTCTTTCCGGAAAATCAACGCAGGCAACTTATCCGAAAACCCTCGTCCACGTCTACGCGGCTTTACCGTATTTTTGGCCATGTGTTTTGTCATCGGCGCTTTCCGACACACTTTGGCCAGAAACCCTGAGCTCCTGAGCTTCCTATACGGTGTGGAAACGGCAGGCATCGGTTTGTTCATTGCCACTGTCATCCAACTTTTAGACTACACATTAAAGTATACAACTCCTTCCGCGAGTTCCAAGAAGCCCAACGTCGCAGCCGATGCTACCGCGCCTCCAAATATTGCGTCAACATCATATCTTCAAACCAACCCAGCTGGCCACACATAAAAGCGCCTCGATTACTTCCTGATCAGCAGGTGTGGCAGGTGCAGTCTTGCGTGTCGAAGTTGATACGTGTATTTCAACTTTTGTGTAGCATGGATGGCTAGGATGGCTTACTTTTTTAACAAATGTATAGGGTGTTAGTGTATGTACCGAAGGGGGTTTAGGGTGGGTAGCAGGAGTTGCAGCGATGTGTGCTGCAACTCATGAGAGGCCACTTCCGTTCCGCACCAGGCTCACGCCATTTTGCCTCTTCACTGAGGACGCCTGGAGCCTGGAGGATGGATGCCAGCAGCTTTGTAGGGGACTCTTTTTTGACTGACTACAGCACACTCCCCAGCTAGGATCGAGGATTACTCATACAACAGGAGTGTGGCTGGTGGCATCTCGGACGAAGAGGTTGCATCAAGAGGTGCACACATCTTTTCTGTCAGTGCTGCTGTCGGGTTCCTTGCATGATATCCCGCAGAGCGGAAGCCGCTTGGTCTCGCCACACACCAGGAGGCTCGCTAAAGGCAGCACACGAGCTACGCCGCTATTTACGCTGAAGCTGGTGTGCGGCCGGTGACGGATGTTCTGAAGGGATGCAGCCGCTGGAGCGCAGTATGCGCGTGAGAGGATTCTTGATCTTGAACAAATGGCCTCGTATATTTCGCTTCTTCCATTCATCATGAACCCGATCTCAGCGTCCCCTGGAACCGCCCCGTAGTAGGGGGCGTGGCGAAATATCCGCTGAAATTGCGCCGGCAGTTTGACTCTCAGCATGCTCATTATAGGCGCCAGCCTAGTCACGTGGAGCCGCAGGTCACCCGCGATAGTCTCAGGGAGGCTAGGCAGTCGCTCAGCCAGAAATATCTCTTCCTCACCTCGAGTGAACATGCATATGCGGGGATGCGGGGATGCACAGATGTAGGGTTGTGCATCCCTAACTGCATAAATCTGAGTGGGTCTTTTTCTACATGGCTAACGAATGCTGGCCCGTGCAAGTGGGCGTGTGCTGGCCTTTCTCGGCGCCTAGTCGCGTCAAAAGACAGAAGCTCACGAATTTAACGCGGTGTAGACTGAAGCTGTACAGATTTGCTTAGTTCGAGTGCTTGTTCCCACAGTAGGCATTTTCGCTGCGCACAGCAGAATCGGCAAGCTGTGAGTAGCGCAGCTCACTGGCTGCCATTACACCCCACAGAATGCAGTGGTGTAGGTAAGCCGAGTTCCGTACCTGGTTCAACCGATGGTGTTGAGGTTAACTTGGCTTCTGCCGTGCAAAGGAGAAGCCCACCGTGGGGACGAGCACTTTAACTAAGCAAATATGTGCGGCTTCAGGGCTATAGTGGCAATGAGGTTCATTTAACGGCTTTTCAGAAGCCTAAGAGTGCGACTGCAAAGGGGGACAAGGCCGAATCTATGGAAGAGACGAATCCGGCGGGGGGTGGGGCAGCATATCGTATATGCGGTGCTGCTGTCCACTGTAGGACGCCTTTGCTATGCATTTTCCTTTGGAAAATCCCCAACTGGGAACAGAGCAGCATACGGGTACACAGGGAGGAACCACCAACAGAGCGATCGCCCAATCAGTGTAGCGACTGAGGAGTTGAAGATGAGGAGTTGCAGGCCGAGCTAGGTAAAGTCTAGCTGTTACTTTCACCCCTTAAGTGAGGGCGCTACTTTAATATTATAAATATAGAAGGCATCACCTGCGCAGAACCTGACTCTTCTATGAGCCCTTATGGCATTATCCTTAGCATGGTCTGTCTGCTCTTTGTAGAAGTATTTCTCCTGCCTAGGTCTATGCCGTAGTAAAGCAGCCCACATTTCCCTATCCTGATAGTATTATCCGTTTCTGATGCGGGCCCACGATTTACGCCCCATAGTTCACATTTCACGAAACAGTTTCACGGATCGTAGTGTCCAGTCACCGATGAAGCGTAATCTCCCACACTGCGCCCAAACATTTTCGGCTGGAAGGGCTGGTAACCTCTTCATGAAGCCACCAGGTGTCCAGCTGTTGGTCGCCTCACTGCCGGACGGCAGTGCCTGATCAATATCCATTACGCCGTCGGAGTATGCGCCAGGAAGGGCTATTCTGCGGGTTTGGTTGGTTGTTCGTACCTGCCCCCATGAACCGTGCGGTGCTTCCGAGCCTAACAAGGGACCACAATCTTAACATACGTCGGTCATGAGCAGCGGTTGAGTATACGACTCGATAAGATTTTCATATAAGGTGTATGAACCCCCCTCGGGTCCCTGCATATCTCGTGCTCCGCGGCTCAAATGCTTGCAGCTAGTGCGGAGAGCTCGCCTGTCATGAGCTGCAGCGCACCTTGTTGTGAATTCCCGTGCAAGACAACCCTAGATGGAATGGGAAATGTGGCTGCACATGAAATATCACTGGGGCGTAGACATCACGTTCAGAAGAATAGGGCGTACGCACCTATGCGGGCTTACTATGAGGAGCTGCCCATCCTAATACTTGCATATCGTAGCGTGGTCTTGCTGATGTCTGTAGATGCACTCCTACTTGCGTGCAGGTTGGCCATGAAGTGTCAAAGCACCGTTCAACAATTCTAGGCAGCCCCAGTGAATGTGCACACTTGGACTTGTCTGTAATTTCTTGTTCAGTTGTCTAGCAGCATTAGTTGCACTACGTGAGCTGCACTTCACGTCACGCAGCTTCCACCACCAGAGCGAGGCCCCTCGGCCGCTGTGCCTAGGAGAGGTGGTGGAGCGTCTCATCTTCGCAGTTAGCACCTACATATCTACCTGCAATTTGCCTACAAAGGACCGAGTACGTGTTCAAGAAGTGTCTACAACCAGGTTAGTGCACCCAGCAAAAGGTGCTTAGGTGCGCTCGTATGCGGGGCTGCCTTCCAACACGAATTGTACCGAGGTTCACTGCAACCTGTAAGGAAGCCTTCTCTCCCCCGGCCCCAGGTCCCTGAGCAGGAGGGCCCATGCCTCGTGTGGGATGGAAAAAAATGGTTAGTTGCTTTTTGAAAACAATTCAGTTGCTGCTCATAACGGCACTCGAACATTATAAAGGAGTATCGTTACACATGAGGACTGGAAGCAGATGATTTAACAGCTCGTGACGGTCTTCGAGGACCCTAAATAGACTATCCCGCTAACTCGGGAGGGTACACTTCAGATGGCCTCCGTGCGACTGACGATGCCTACTCAACAATACATGTGTTATGAGGACAACAGCCTGTCATAGTACGAAAATGCAGAAGTGAGCAACTAAACACAAGATCACGGCCTGCCTCGTACGCTACCACAGCTGCAGATCCCACAACAGCCACAGTCGGTGGTCAATTAGATATCTGGGACATGATGCAGACAACTCATGGGAATCCGCGAGCCAAGGCGGGCAGAAAGCAGACGAAAACCGCAGGGTAGTAAGGATGAAATGCTCGGGCGGAGTCGCGAGGTGCGAGGAAGTTGCAATGCCAACCTGCCGCAGCTTGGCAGCTATTGATTCTGACCAGCCATGAAATTCTGTACAAAAACCAACTATTACCAACTTTTTCCTATGGCATAAGCGTCGCCCATTTCAACAAAGCACAGCAACGGCTATTGGGGCTTGATGAAACTGCGTATGTGAAGCAGCTACGCGCTGCGAAGGGAATATCAGTTATATTAAACCGGAGCTTCTCACGTTCGAAAGTAATGCATATTAACCCGAATATCAGTTTCTAATGAAACTACGTTTTTAGTTAGAGCTTGCACCTAAAATAGACTCGGTACGCGAATTCTGTAGCGGTTACGTAGACATTGAGCTCGCTACAGGTGGGGCCGGCGCGATGAGATGCGTGAGGCTGTACTTGTTTCCGCCGAATCTTTGCGCACTGTTGCTCTTCTAATTAATCTCCATCTTGTTCGAAAGTGCTCAGTGTGGCTTGACGAAGTAATGCTAGGGTGCGGCTGTGTAGGACCTGACTGATGACATTCCGCGTAGACGTGGGGGCGCACTGCATGCACGAGAGCTCTATGCCTAATGCTCATGTGCGTGAACAACGTGCTTGCTCATGGTGTTGACTGCAAACGGGTGTGTTGGAACTCACGAGGAGGCCCTACTCACAGCCAACCTCACGACGATTTGATGGGGGGTTGTCGCGGGGGCGGGTGGGAGTCTTGAGGCGCGGCGTGAAACTCTGTGGCCTGTTTTAATTTGTAGTTGAATATACCTCATTCCATCTCATGAGTGTGGCTTATGCCGCTTGACATTCAAGGGAACTTACCGCTTGGGCCCTCGTGCATGCAAGAGGAAAGGAAGCACCGGGCCTACGTTTTTGTTGGGGAGAGGGCCTTGTTCATTTCTGTGAGTACGTGTGCCTCAGGTTTGAATTACAGCTCCTCCAGGATACGAGCGAGACGGCTTGTGCAGCTGACGCCTGCTTTTGAACCCTTTGGACTGCTTCGGACTGGGAGTTGGCGTGACGCACGAGTTGCACCTTTTTTCGTTATTATCTGATTATAAGCTACACCGCTTTCGTTGAGTCAGATTTGCAAACGATGCCTTATGGGATCACTCTTAACCAATGAATGCAGCAGTCTAAACAAGGTAAAGCAAGTAACCTCTTTGTCCGGATGGAACAAGTGACATGGACGTCGTAGTGGAAATCAATCGGGGGTCAAAAATGAAGACTAACGCCACGGAACAGATGCAGCCCCAGGCTCCCCTGGCAAGCGGTCCTCTCACGCAAGGTCATACAAATGGGATGCAGGATGGATTTGTCCAGAAAGATGGGGGGCCGCGGCCAGTTAGGCAAAACATGTTCCGCACGGCGGTGAGCTTCTTATCGACAGCTTTCCCGTGGTGTCAACCGTGTTGCGCTTAGCGCCAGTTAATTATTGTGTATGCCACTGAAGAGGGAAGCGAACTTCTGTGCCTGGTGGGAAGTAGCCAGGCTAGGATAATGGCTTCAGATTCTGGCATTGGCAGTCGCGCGACGCGAGTTAGTTAGCGCACGAAGTATTCATTTTGGTGCGTTTGCCCTTAGGATGTAACTCAAACGAAGGGCAATGAATTCGAGGATTATTTCTTAAAACGTGATCTGCTTAAGGGGATATTTGAAAAGGGATTCGAAAAGCCCTCGCCCATACAGGAAGAGGCAATTCCGGTGGCACTTTCTGGCCGCAACATTTTGGCTCGCGCCAAGAACGGAACGGGAAAGACTGCAGCCTTCGCGATTCCTGTGCTGGAGAAATGCCAGATCAACAAGCGTGCAATTCAAGGTACGCGCTGCCTAAGCATAGTTTGGCTGTGGCCACAGCTAAACTATGTTCTGTTCCGAAAGACGGGTGTTAGCGGCGGTTCACGGGATGCCGTTGGCTGCCGTCGGGTTTCTGTTGGTGTCTTGTTGCAGGTTTGATCCTTGTCCCTACTCGTGAACTGGCGCTGCAAACGAGTGCTGTCGTGAAAGAATTGGGAAAGTATCTCAACGTGCAGTGCATGGTTTCGACAGGAGGCACGAGCCTAAGAGATGACATCATGCGCTTGCACAACACAGTTCACGTTCTTGTTGGGACTCCTGGTAGGGTTCTGGACCTTGCAAACAAAGATGTGGCAGATTTGCGACAATGTCACATCGTCGTCATGGACGAGGCTGACAAGTTGCTTTCCCCAGAGTTCCAGCCGATTGTCGAGAAGCTAATCGAGTTCATTCCTATGCAGCGGCAGATTCTGATGTTTTCTGCTACATTCCCAGTGACTGTAAAAGACTTCAAATCAAAGTATCTTGCAGATGCACATGAAATAAACCTCATGGAGGAGTTGACGCTCAAGGGTGTCACCCAGTACTACGCTTTCGTGGAAGAACGACAGAAAGTCCATTGTCTGAATACATTGTTTGCGAAGGTGAGACACTGATGACCGGTTGGCCCGCTGAAGTGGTGTATCATGCTGCTGATCTGTCTTGCTCGTGTGTAGGTCTTCCCACTCTAGTGATTGCTCTACAGGATAAGCGGCGTTCCTTGCGCAAAACGTTGGTGGGGAAACAGGGGTGCACCGGCCGTCATGCTCTCATCGTGTGCTTGTTCGTCCTGTTGCACGCAGTTGCAAATCAACCAGGCGATCATCTTTTGTAACAGCGTGACGCGTGTCGAGCTGCTAGCGAAGAAGATTACCGAGCTGGGGTTCTCCTGCTTCTACATACATGCTCGGATGCTGCAGCCTCACCGCAACAGGGTGTTTCACGACTTTCGAAATGGTGCCTGCCGCTGCCTGGTGTCGTCGGATCTGTTTACAAGAGGTATTGACATCCAGTCCGTGAATGTTGTGATCAATTTTGATTTCCCGCAACATTCAGAGACTTATTTGCACAGAATCGGACGTTCGGGCCGCTTCGGTCACCTGGGTTTGGCGGTGAACTTGGTCACATACGACGACCGATTCAACCTTTACAGGTGCGCTGAGTAACCAACAGATCTTTATTCCTGTGCCCCTGTGTTCTTGTGGACTTCTATTTGATCCGCACGAGAATTCGAGGAGTCTGTGTTGCTCTTCAGGATCGAGCAGGAACTTGGAACCGAAATACAGCCAATACCCAGCCACATCGACCCCGAGACTTACACGTGATGAATGAGCATGCAAAACTCCCTGACTAAGGGGGCAGCGGCATGCACCCCTTGCCGTTGCAACAAAGTGGCAGTTTAGGGGAGGGGTTGGGTATAGGAGCACCATCGTACCCCATACTTTCGATATTACAACTGCGGTTTGAAAAGATTACAACTTTCTCGTTCCCATGATTGCTAGGTTGGGAACTGCAGAACGTTCAATTGGTTGGAACGCTTTTGCTGGCATAGGCCACTGCAGGTTCCGTGGTCCACGGCGGGGATAAGCCCAGAAATTTGGTTACGACGACTGTAATCTCGCAACCTAGTAGCTTCGCTGGTGTACCCAGGGTCCTGTGGAGTAGTTGATTATTGTTCACTCAGCTGTTTCTGTAGCATGGCAGCATAGTTGCAGTATCTTCCCCGGATTGTGGTGCCTCGGATTCTGCTCAATATGGCATGCTGGGGCAGAGACCGAAGTAAAAAGATTGCCTTGTGGAGCCTGCCGGCAATCGCTGGGGTTCGTTGCACAGCCGTAGTCACGCTTTCTTATGCTTAAAGCAATGCACATTATGCACCGTCGGGTTCTTGTCTTTTGTGCCAATCGCTAATATACTACGGCAGTGTTCACGCCACGCGCATGCACGGCGGTGCCTGCTAAAGCGGAAGTTGCCGAACACAGTTGAGCTAGCAGGTTCGTGCTCAAGTTCCTTCAATGTGCATGATGGGTACCTACGTACTACAAATCCAGCTTCTGGGAGCAAGTACAACTGCAGACCGTCACGTTCTTGTCTGGAAGAGTTACCGTACGCCCTTCTTCACCACGTACTTCCGAGAGAGTTTTGTCGCCGCCAGATACTGAAAGGCAAGGAGACACAAGGACTGATTCGCAGCTGCGTTAGGTTCATGCGTTTGCAGCAATTGGTATTTGTATGGAGACGACTGCAGAACCAGCACACACGCCTGTGCATCAATCTCACCTGATGAGGCCCCAATCTCTTCCACTTCAGCGCTTCTGCCTTCGTGAGCTTTGCTCCAGGCTTGGGCATTGCAGTTGTACGGAGCACCAGGCGAACTGGAATGCCCTTCATATCAAATTCCTCCCTGATCGCATTGATCAGCTGTCGTTTATAGTGTGTTGGGAAGTGAGAGTACACGTTTGACCATGCAACGAACGTTGGCGGTTTCGTCTGAACCTGAGTGATGTACTTCACTTGGCATTGCGACCCCAGCCTCCACGGTGGGGGCCAGTGCGCGGTGTACTGCTGAAGCCACGAGTTTAAAGTGCCAGTGGAAACGCGGCTGCACCACTTGCTATACACCAGGCAGGATTTGTTCAGCAAGGTGTTCAGATTCTGCGCCTGAGTGGCGGATGTGAAAACCACGGGGCAGGACTTCAGATGGCCTAGTCCAGTTTGCAGGCGGTCGAGTACCAAACGTCGCACGTGGCTTTGCTTGTTTAGATCCACTAGGTCCCACTTCGTAACGCATACCACCAAGCTGCGCCCCTCCTTCTCAGTTGCCAAGTTTGCCAGTGACAAGTCATGGGAACTTAAGTTACCGGTCTCTTCTATACGGGCGGCATCAAGGCATAGGATGCACACGTCCGAGCCGCGGATGTTACGCATAGTTTGCAATGACGCTTGCTGCAGCATGTCGTCTCCCCGCATCTTCCAGCCTCTAGTAACTCCTGCTGTATCAATTAAAGCCATCTGTTGCTTCTTGAAACAGAAATTGATGCAAATCGAGTCGGTCGTGGTACCGGGCGTCGCGCTCGCTTTTAGTCGGTTCTCCTTCAAGATAGAATTGATAAGACTGGACTTGCCAGCGTTTGGCCTTCCAATGAATGTTATTCGAATGGGGCCTTCACTCTCCTTCTCTTGAGAAGCCCAAGTGGATTCAACTTCGGGAGAGGCAACAAATTTGTCGTGAGGTTCCTGCTTTCCAGCGTCATGAAGCGGCATGACTCCACTGTCTCCCTGCTCGCCAGATGTCTCCTGTCTCTGCAACATATTCTGCAGACAAAAAAGGTTCTCGTGGAAAATAGGGCTAGGCAGCGGATGCTAAATTTGTCTGTCTCCAAACAATACAGTTTATGCAGCCAGTGATTTTGGAACCGTAGTTTGGCAGCCGCTTGGAATCTTGCTTTTTTATGCGTGGCCCGGCAAACAGTGTGACTCTGCAAGGCAAAGCACTTTGGGGCCAAGCGGCACAAAACAAGCGCACTGCACGTGTTGGTACAGTAGCAACTCCACTGGCACAGACTGAGCAACTGGGCTGCAACGGAGTCAATTATGTGCAGTTCAATATACTTGCTGACTCTACCGTTAGTTGGGCTCAACCCCCACGTGCTCTTCAAACGCGTCTACTGGAGAAGTCTGCGACTGTGCGCTCACTTGTCTTGGTTTCTCGCCAGCGCCTTGCGTCTCTTCGAGCTGCTCGGCCTCTTCAGAGGGAGCACCGTCGACCTGTGCCTTTTTCAGCGACCACGGCAAGTGTAAGTACCCTCCCAGTGCCTGGTTATAGGCTAATGCTGGTTGCACACCACGGCCGTATCGTCGAGATAATCCTTGAAGCCACGCTTCCGTTGCAGCCGCATTCCTGTGAGAGACATCTCTCATATTCTGGAAAAAGAAAAGCAGAGAATACACATAATCAAGTCGCTAAAAATTGCCGCAGCGGTTAGCATTCCATCCAGCTGTTAACTCTCTAGCGGCGTACTTGAAAAATACTTAGCGTCAGAAAAGCAAAGCACCTTCATGCGTACCTGGTGCTCCAGAGACACTGATGGAATGCGTTGGAGCTGCTCTCGTTCTTCAAGTGCTTCCTTAACTCGTTCATATAATTCGTCGAAGCCCTGTGGAAGCCTTGCAGAGAAGTCCACTAATTGCGTTTCCCCATCCCCCAGCTTACTTTACCTGTGCAGTTGTTTTTGTTTCCCCGTTATTGCATGCATTTCTCAATAACAGCTGAGGTGATTTCAAAGGGGTTTGTTTTGCTTCGCCGTACTTGCTTTGTTCTCGTAGACACTGCTACGGGGTGGCCCAGCTGCAGTTCGTAGGCCTCTCCTATGCATTCCGCCCCCCGTATCCCTTCTGTCTTGTTCAGCACGAGGATGATTGATGGAGACCTGCTTGAACTGGCTGAAGGCGTAGCCATGTGCTCCTCGGTGGGGCATTTAGCATGCTCTTGAGTTTTTGGTTTCTCCTTCGTGACTACCAGCAGCTGCTTCGCAAGCATTTCATCAATAGGCGTGATGCCCTCCTTGCCATCAACGACGAACAAAACGACGTCATATGTCTCTAGTGCTCCAGCGGCCTGCACAGTGAGCAGTGAACTGCAGGAAGAGCAGTTCGTTAACATGCGCGACACAGTATCCTACTCTCCTGTGACGCCACCGCCGAGGCCTTACTTGTTCACATATCTCTTCCACTGACTTGGAGGGTGCACCGTCCATATCTGTCTCAATTCCGGGTGTGTCCACAAGCAGTAAATTCAGTGATCCCCAAGAGCAAAGAGACTCCTTGCGGTCGCGAGTTGTCCCAGGGTCGGGGCCCACAATAGCAAGCTGGGAATGCGTCGGGTGAGAGGCTGGTATCCCAGTCGCCACCAAAAATCGATTGTACAGGCTGCTCTTCCCCACATTCGCTCGGCCAATCACTGCAACCCGCCACACAGGAGCAGGTTGAGAACCCGAAATGGAGCGAGGAGACCCCGTCAAGGTGCGCTGCTGTGTGCAAAAAAATCTGCTAAAAGCTGAGAGATGAACAACAGTGGGGGAATGAGACAATATTTTTGTGGAATGAGTGGGTATCCCAAGGTGTACGACCTTCTCCCACGGGTGTCGCTCAGGATTTCGTTGACAGAAAAGATCCCCACTACAATGCTGCAGGGAGGCAGCGGATCCCTCAAGAAACCTGAGGGGAAGTATGCAACTAACTTTGCTTCCGCGATGTCTTCCTCTGCATCGCAGGAATGGTTTGCAATGTACAAGTGACTCGACACACTTCCCTCGTGTCGGCTGCCAAGGCAGAGCTTGCGCCAGGGGACGCATTTGATGCGTCAGCAGCTGCAAAGAGTGCTTTTATCATAGTAGTACGGGCTCAAATTTCTAATGCAGGTGGGGCCACAGCAGTGTCACACAACTCTGGGTCCACCTAGACCTCCTGGTGTTGGGGCCAAGATGTTCCAAAACGAAAACCAGAAGGCAAGCGTGTGCCAACTGCCAATTTAGGGGCGGACCGCTCAAATATCAAGAAGTTTCAAGAAAAGAAAGGTTGCCGTAGACATCCTTTGCATCCTCTGTTGAAGGCAGCGTTGGCCTAAGGAGTCCGGAAAAGGGAGTTGCAGCTGTGCTCCAGTAGGGACTGGGTAGGCATGCACCGACGATGAGAAATCTTTCAGCTTCGCTAATCTTCCGACATGCAGTAGAATTATACACCTATGTAATGAGTTTTCCTGGAAAGATTTGCCCCCATTAGCAGCAATGTTCGGTCGTTTACGAGCGGCGCCAGGGCCTTCGATGCTTGCAGCTTACACCGGTCACCACCAAAGTTGCTGGATTAATGTGCGATTAGAGGCCCTTCAACTCGCAGTAAGCTCCAATAAAAGTACCACTTCACCATGATCTGCCTGCAGTGGGTACATGCATTGCTGGTGTGTGCAGCTTGCGCAGCGTGAGCTGTCTGAAGTTCGTGCACGTGTTTCTAGCTGGGCGCAGGTTGGCTAGTGAGCGACAAGTAAACTTAAAAGTTGTCCCCAAAGTTAGTACATTCGCCAAAAGGAGGCATGGGTGCGATTGCATCTAGTGTTGCCTTGCAGCAGTAGTAATTCCCTTGCTGTCTGGCCTTAAGCAAGGACAGAAGCGAGTTGCGATGTAGGTAAAGACTTAAAGTAAGTGTTTCCCCAAAGAAGCTGGCCTTCTTCCCCTGCCGTGAGGATTCCTGGGCGTTGAGCTCAGGGCCGGGGTGTTGCAGGGAGCAGGCAGCCTGAAATGGGGTTGCAGCTCACCTCGCTGCGCCTGGTAGTACAAGCCAGCCTCACGCGTGCATGCAAGGAAGCGTCAACGAAGCTTCCTTTCCTGCATGTTTCACATCTGAATACACCTATAGAACGTCTGTATTTGCTCACGCTTACACACAACCTACCAAGGCCACGTGATGGCTCCTTTGCTAACTGCAGGCAGAGCATGCCGCAGGTTGCAACAAGAAATGTTCCAACTAATGGCAGGCAGCCTCATTTCCCCGCGAGCCCAGGCCCCTAAACTGTTTTGCGAATGACTTACGGAGATTTGAGGACAGGTTGTATGACTGGAATCTATAGTAATTTGACTCTCTTGCGGATCACGATGGTACATGCCCAAGGCCCAGGACTCGATCCCCTTGGTAGCGCAGCGTCGCTACAAGGGGCATGCGCTAGTTAGCAGCCTCACCCCCCCCGCAGATCAGCCTGCTGTATAGCACTGGTTAGTGTTGGGGGAAGTTTAGGTGTTTTGTTTAGAGTGCTTAGCGATCAAGATATGTCCTCTGGCGTTGAAGCGGCCGACAGCTAGTCCCTTTGTCGTGTTGGCACAAGTGTACTATCCGCCTCCCATCTAGCTAAAGATCTCTTCACCGCAAAAAAGGAATTCACGAAGGATGCCTCATCCTCTGGTGATCGCCGAAATACGACGGGCTCCACGGTGCGGAACGGCGCATTCCTGTGTTCTCTAGGGGTGCAGTTTCGTTTTCAACTGGAGAAGAAACTACACCGCCAAAGCAACAAGAAACTCTTCTGTCACTCTCACGTCGCGGTGCCTGTCGTGCTACGGCGGTCAGCAGGGGAGGAGGCACTCTTCACGGATTAAATTCGGGGTGAAGAGATTTTCAACTGAATGGGAAGCGGATGTTGCGTTTGTTCAAATGCGACGCGAGAAATATCCGTCGACGTCTTTATGCAATAGGGCATATCCTGATCTATCCCCATTATGCGGTGCTACCAAGTGCAGCGGGCGTCCTCTACCTTAGCCATGGAGCGTCCTGGGCTGCAGTCGTGTCAAATACTTGAGATAAAATGTAGCGGACTCCCCCTCCAGTCCCCAGGCATCCTGCGCACAGCATATCAAGGGCTTGGGGCTGCTCCAGAGGGGAGGCGGCCTCTCATGGCAGAGAGTTTCCGGCTACCCCGCTGCAACCTCTGCTGCAGGGCAACCCCACATGCAGGCGCAGCCAAGGCCCCCGCACTCGCCGTGCAGGCATTTGTCAAAAAATTACCTTTCCATCAATAGCTAGCGTGCATGCAGGTAAACATATGGTTACTAATTTCAGACACGCTGTAACGCTTGTCCTCTGGCCTTTATCTGACCAGAGACGAGCCGCAATGTAGGCAAAGACTTAGAGCAAGAATTTCCCCAAAGCAGCTGACATCCTTCCCCGGTCCCTCGGCATCCTAGGCGTTGAGCTCAGGGCCTGGGTTATGCGGGGAGGAGGCAGCCAGAAATGGGGTTGCAGCGCACCCCGCTGTGGCTGGCAGTGCAAGCCAGCCCCACGCGTGCACGAAAGCAAATTTCAGCGTTTGCTGCATGCTTTGCCTCTGACCGAACTTGTAGAACGTTTGCAAGCGCTTACACGCAGCATGCCAAAACCGTCGAAAGGCTCCTGAGCTAACTCTGCGCCAACTCATGCTACACACGCCATGCTACATCTGTGGAACCCTGCAATAGTAATGGCGAAGCATGGTTCGAACCTAGCTCTTTGGGGTTGTTTGCCACCAAGTCAGCTCCTATAAAAAATATGTGGAGCAAAAAATCCACCAATAACTCCGCTTATTATGATGGATCTATATAAGAGTGACCTGAATGCCTGTACAGCTTCTGATATACACAGAACTGACGCGAATACTCGCGATAACTATATAACCTGAACGAAGTCCCCAGTATTCCCTTGAATTTTTAGAGGCACTGTTAAGGATGCCTGGAAATTAAAATGGGAGTGCACTGGTTTCCAGGCGCATGGATTAAGGGATCGTCCAGCCCCAAACATAACCAGCGGAGCTTCGATCGTACGAGCCATCTCCCCAAATGTTTCGACATTCAAGCCATTCTTGCCTCAAGAGCAACTTTATTTGCTGCTCTTAGCATGTTTCTACTGAGTTTCAGGCCTACGGAGGTGCCCAGTACTAACTCTCTTGCCAAAGAGATAACCGAAGTTTACCGCCTGCTTCTACTCAACGAAGCATATTCAGGCGGACGGAGGCGACTCAAGATGCGGCCACTCACTGAAGACGAAATAAAACTTGTCCTGGAAAAGCTGTCCAAATTGTGAGCCACTTAAAGGGCGTAACGTCGCGCCCCTCCGCTGAAGCGGCGGGAACCCCGACTCCCTCTCAGCGCTGTACAAGAAGGCAGACAAGCCACTCACAGAGAGGTTCACAGGCGTATTGGTGAATAGAGTTGGCATCTTTTCACATGGCGCACTGTTCACACTGCTGCTTGTTTGCAGTCTTGGCGACAACTTGATGCACATGATTGAAAACCCTTCAGACCCTCATCTCTTCCGACT
Organism: Eimeria mitis; assembly: GCF_000499745.2. Lineage (NCBI taxonomy): Eukaryota > Apicomplexa > Conoidasida > Eucoccidiorida > Eimeriidae > Eimeria > Eimeria mitis. The sequence goes on along the minus strand of NW_013571342.1, from coordinate 67,341 downwards.
GCATCGGGATCGTGTTTTCTTTTTGAGGTGGGCAAGAGCCATTTGGAGCTGCACGCTTGTGAAGCAGGCCTGCCGGACTTGAACAGAGGCTGCACATGCGTAGCAGTGACATTGCTGCTCGTCGTCACGAGGCACTTCCGCCGAAGAATTTGTGCATCTGCGATCTCGCTGTGCTATGTTTGGGTCGTGGAGTGGGAAGCATGAAGAAGCATACTCTTCTGGACTGATTGTGGTATATATGTTCTCAGTGAAAAACTGCTGAAGGCCGCCGGATGCATTCCACGCAAAAACCTCGTAAGATTTTTGGCCGTGGCCCTATATGGATAGGTCAGCAGTTAAAGGTCCTTCAGCAGCTGCAGCTTCTGGAAGTTTCGAGGCGAACATTTGCCGCCTTATTGCGCGCAAGCTATTGCCTGCAATGCCCTCCCCAGTTTTTTGCGCCGTTTCCATGCAGTTGAGTGCAGGGCAGTGCATCGGTAAGATCACCAAGGGGAGGAAGTTCAGACTTGGTATTACAGCTTTGCACCTGATTGCCCGATACGCGCCGCACAAGGTATGGCTCAACCCAGGAGGGGAACAAGCGTTTGTCTACGGGAATCACATCATTAAGGTGAGAATAATTCAGGACCGTGACGGCACTCTGCACCTTGGAGAATAGTGTGCGAAATGTCAGCCAGTTGCCTGGTGCCTCCCTAGGCGGCCCCTACGTACACTTTCGTAGAGGGCCGCCTATTGCGTATGCAAGATTTGACACTGTGAGTTGTATGCCGCTATGACCTTATGAGAACGAAAGGCAATGCTCCTCTTAACAATATACTGTCATTCCGGTCATGCACATCTCCGGTAGAGAGTAGGCTACAGTCTGGGGAAGTTTTGCGTACAGCGGAATTATTCTATTTACGGTTGTGTCCCTTTGCGGCTGCAGCGTCACGTAGGCCGGCTAACTGCGGACATGCCTAGTGGCGCGGGTGTCTGTGTACTGTCCTTGAACGGGGATCTACCTTTGGGCTTCGGGACCAGCGCAAAATCAACAGCAGAAATTCATACGGCTCCTACGGAAGCTATCTCGTTTTACCACCATGCAGACGTGGGCGAGTACCTCCGCGAGGAAGCGGATCTTGTTTAGTGCTTCGCACGCGAATATGAAGTGTTCAATAAACGCCGAGCCGTCCACAAATAGGCCTGCTCGCACCGGAAGAACGACGCGGCTTGTCCTTGCCAACGCCCGAGTAGCGTATTTTCACTTCTGGAGCTACTTACGAGAGTGGTAGGGTACCCTGGCCGCAGCTTTGACTGCCCTGGAGGCGGTAACTCTGAATTGTCTTCATCCCCTGGCTTCCATGGTGTCTACAGTTTGCACTCGAACCGGTATTTTTCGGTTAGTTTCCTGTTGGAATGGCAGGGAGGTGCAGGTGTCGGGTTTTTTGTTGCTTTGCGTGGATACCAACCCGGGGCTCCTGTATACCGCAGGAGAATATTGTTCCGCGAACTCCCGGTGCTAGCAACAGTCGGATAGGGTGAGTTTGTCTGCCATTTCCGTCGCCCTGTTGGCGACTAAAAACCGTCCTTTGATACTAGCTATACCAGTTGGACTCACTCCTGTAAGGTCGGCGGACGACGCCGGGCGTACTGCAGCAGCAGCTTTAGAGGGGAGCATAGGAGAGCATATGCATGAATTGTGTAAAACACTGTTGCTAATATAATAATGTAGATATGATTCAAAAAGTAATGCAGTTATAAAGCTGTATTAGATTCGTCTGAGTTCATCTAGCTCATCACGCATCACGGCACAGCCAGTGGTCTTCTGCTGAGCGGCTCAGTCGCCATAGGTCTCGAAGTCAGTGAGGGACTACTGTTAGACCGAGTAGACAAGACATAAAAACTAAGTTTCAACTCCTTCAGCACCTTTCATTTCTTTTTGAAGGGCATTTTCCAAGAACGACGGCCGTCGCGCTGTTTCCCAGGCCCTTGGGTCAGCACAGGCTTGTTGGTTGACTGGTGTTGTCTGCCGAATCGTCAGTTCCCCACCCGCCTACACTGGAAATCAACTAGACATTTTCAGTGATATCAATCAGGCTGTTGCATTTCCTCGTGTTTGGCGAGTGATGTAGACGACAGCGTCAAATTTCACTCACAAGTGAATCGGGGAGCTACTATCGAAGCCGCAAGTCCCGCAACGAAAATCCTCAAGGCCAACAGATGCTGCTTTCAGCGCGACGTGAAAAACTAAAGCTCACCTTTTTGAGCCATCCAAAGGAGCTGATGTTTCGTTGGACGCATTGGTCACCATGCTGGGAACCACACGATGGTTCGGTCGGTCGTTGTTCGCAGCAGTAATCTTTGTCTCGTTAACGAGCCTACCGGGTGACAGCTTTAAACAAATAGGTGAGAACTTGAGGGTTCAGACTGGTATTTAGTCACCTATGCTGCTGCATCGACGTTCATGGGCCACTACTTCAGCTTTTAGCCGGCACTACAGCGGAGGACAAACGGTCAAGGTTTGCGAAAATCTAGTGCTCTAACATTCTAACGCTGCCACTGCGTGCTCAATCGCAGCAAAATCTCGGCCCACATATCATTTTCGGAGTGACAATGTGGGGGATATTTCACTGCACGACCCTCGTGCAAGCATCGGAACGTCCGATAACTCAGGTGGACAGGCATATTTATTTTCTTCAGCTGCTCAGCGATTACCTGAGAGCTCCATGAAGTCGTTGTTTCCTGCCACAGCGTTGGGAGGCCAATTGGACTCCCCATTTACTCAGGGGAATTTGAAACCAGAGGGAAGCAATGCGGATCCTGGAGTTTTTGGCGGGAGCCTCAGCGCTGCCGGAGCTACCAGCGGACAGGCGTTCCCCCTTCCATTTGCTCAGGATCTGCAAAAAGGGGCACTCGAGTTTCAGGGTACTGGTACGATGGATGGCGTAGCGCAATGCAGATACAGATGTTCTTGCCTCAGATATATTGCAACCCTTGAACTTTCGGAGGGGTTGTTTTTACTCAGAGAGGCTTTCATAGTGTTTTGTGCGCCTTCAGCTTTGTACCCAGAGGTAGCTGCAGTGTTGACGCCAGCCCGCTATTCAGCTACTCTGTACTGGGACATAAGCACGCAGCTTCGTTCCAACCCGTAAGTTAACGGCTCCTTAAATGTACTCCGCCGGGGGTCTTCTCTAGTGTGAACCGATCATTGCCACCTCCTGATAGCCATGGAACAGCACTTCCATCATCGCACGATTATCTTAACCAAGCGTCCTTGTCTTTTGAGCTCAGCGGAGTCACGCCAATCATACGGGCTCGGTGGCACACGGCCGAACAATACGTGGCTGCGGCGGCAGCGCTTCGTGACGACCGGTAGGCGTCATGCGAATTAGCCGCTTACCGCACGAGTGTTTCTCCCTTAAAGAATCAACACGTGCAGCAACAAGAATGTCGATTTGAAATGCTTGAAGTGCAAACTTATCTCTGCCCTTCTGCTTCAGGGGGAGCCCTTTCTTCTTCGTTGTCCTCGCCGAGTAGTAAGTGCACTTGCGGATCCTGCTCCTGTCCACTGGATAGAGGGAGAGCGATTGCAAATCCGCTAGAGTGAATCCTAAAACTATTGCCTTCTGNTGACTACGGTTCCCCGTAGACACATATATTCTTAATGGCGTTGTAGCTTTTGTGTGCGTCGATATACAGTGCGCCGGTGCGAGCCCAAAGTCCCACTCAGTTTTTGAGGGATAAGGGCCTCGCTCTTGTTCCTGCAACTCAAGAGTCTCTGGTAGACGAAAAGGGAAGACCCTTGCCCTACCCGTTTTCTTTGCCTACTGCACTGCAACTTCTTCAAAGTGCATTTGGAACTGAGTACGCAGTCAAAGAGCTTGCCACAGGCGAGCTTCCGTCGGATGCGCAGTCACTGGGGGTTTCCGCAAGCGGCCGAGGAGCTAGTGATTCACCGACATCTGGATCATCAGGTCGTTCACCCCGATCTGAGCGTAACCATACGCGGGAGACCACTAGCGCATTCTTGCGTTGGATACCGTTCGGCCTGACACGCAAATCTTCCCCAGCCGAAGGTGTTGGTGAGCTCGCTGTGGGCGTTAGAGCTGAAGACGGTGCTTTGATTGAACCACCAGAAAATGAAGAGTTCTTCGTGGAAAGTCTTTCAAGAAGCTTGCCTCGGCACTGGCTTAGAGCTCCAGATGGGTACGGTAATTGACAACGCCTCGGGTAGCAGAACAGTAGGTGGGCACACTTGAAATTATTGTCGATATCATTTTTCATTCTCTGTGTCTTCTGTAATGGTTATAGACGGCATCTGGTAATTGTCTTGGACGATCAGATCACGGAATGTAGGAACCTTTTGCATCTCGCCGTCAACTCGTCGTAAGCATCTATGGACTCCACCTAAATGCAGAACGTCAGGATTCCCTGAAGGTGGCTATGTGCTTTGCGTCCCCTTGTTCCCACCAGTTAAGCAGCAAAGTGCATTTCAATGCGCGTTTCTCTAACAACTGCTAAAGCTGTGATACACTTAAACTTAATGGGGGTGGTGATGTAAGTCTTCGTGAAAATATGTACAAGCAACTATTTCTGCACTGTGGAGAGTTTCTGTATGTGTAGGAGTGGAGGAACCCCTGTATTTGTGGAAAATTCCGAAGGCCTTGATCCACGAAAGTTGCTAAAACGCCTAAAGGACGAACGTATAGATGGGAAAAAAATGTGCGTTTGCCCAAAAATGCAACAACAGGTCTCCTTGCCAAGATTTAGGTCACGCTGGTTGCCCAGCTTCCACGACATACAGCAAAATGCGTGAATCTGCATTGCTTGTGACCGATGCTTCAGCGCTTTCGTACTTTTTGCTCTTGGAGGGTCAGAGGTAATGCCGATGAATGCTGCATTTTTAGACCGAGCAGTTCTACGAGTGCCCAAAGCGGATGACATCAAGTCATTCCTCAAGCGACAGGAAGAAGAAGCGGCTGAAGAGTTGGCATCCGAGAAGCGCGAATTGGAGCAAATGCAGCAGCACATGGAAAAGCGCACAGAACATCTTTTGGAGGTAGCTGGTGGCAGCACAGCTGCTAAAATAGACGAGATAAACATGGATCTCAAGCAGGTATGCCCTCCAGTTCCCACTGCTCCATCTGCCATTTCCATTATGCTTGCCCGCCGAGCGTTCACGCTTATTTCGTTGACGTAGCTAAAATTTTTTTGTGTGACTTTGAAAAGGATTCGGGCAAAAGCGATCTACTTGAGGCCTACACCTCAAGTAAAGTGGAGCAACCTCCAGTGCTTGTTCTAAATCCGTTCGACGAGTTTCTGCTTCGCTTCAACTACACGGAAGTTAGCGACCTGACCAGCTATGCAGAGGCACTCGCGATGGAACTGAGGAATGAACCGCTCGAGATCTCAATAGGGTACGCACCCATTCATTGCTTTGGTGTTCTCTCTTAACCACGCGAGTGAAGGAGAAACATTGTGTGTAGACAAAACTAACAGATTTGGCATGCGTGTGCTTGGTATGTGCTTAGGGGAGACTCGCACCGGATTGCTGTAATGATCCTATCGGATCCCCCTGAAGCGGAAACTGAGCTGGGCCCGGCTTGGGTGCGCCTTAACAGACTAATTCACATGGCAATCGCTATCTCAATGATTGTTGGCCTACTTTGCTGCCTGTGCATGTGGCGGCTGATGATTCTTCTAAAGCAACGCTAACGCACTACATGATAATCTATTTAACTCAGGTTAGCAAATTAATCTCAGAAAGCTCTTTATCCCCAAGCGAAACGCGATTTGTACCAATATCAGGTTGGAAGAGCCTCGGATTGGTCCTGCTGGCGGCGATACAGTTGTCCCCTGCAAATCCCTAAACTGTCGTCTCGGGGGTTTGTAGTAATTCAAGTAGGGCCTTTGGATCCAAATAACATGATGAAGAAGGCCGCATGTAAACAACGGCATAATTTAGGTTAACTGATGACGTCCGTCGCTTCCACTACTAGTAATATGTTTTCCTCCCCAGCACCTTGGGTGGCTTCTACTTTCTACATATTTCTGGTTGGCTGCGTTTAAGATGCACAAAACCAGCGATGGGATACTGAGCCCGTTTGTTTTTTAATTATTGACTAGCTTTGACGATCCTGTTTCCTCAATCTATGCTGCATCCATTGGAGCGGTCCGGTCTCCAGATGAGTCAGAAACCAGGATAGCTTGACACTTGCCTCCTCAACGGCGAATGGTTGGTACGTAGGCCATCCTGCCCACTCGACGTTTGATGGCCCAAGCGCAAGCAGCATCCAGTCTAGATAAATGAGTATGATGCCTCGGGTAGGCTTGATGGCTGCGCTAGTTGATGCACACCATCCTAGACAACCATGAAGACAGACTTATGGATGTGAGCTAGTCTGCCAATCGTATATCTCGGTTGTGTCAAGCAACTAGCCGGCGTATTGCCGAATATAAAGCAGGCATATTTAGTTGTTAGTGCTGTGCAGCTTCGAAACAGGAAGGCGCACGAGGCCTCTAGAAATGCATTGCGTGAAACCGATACACCGAAAAGCAAATTCTAGTTGTAGCCTACATTGGCGTTTCCAGACGTAAACTGACCGAGGGATTTCCACCGATAGGTGTGCAGGAAGAGTTGCAGAGCTGCCTCTTGGTTTGCCCGTAGTTTTATATATTTCGATTTTACTCGTGCACGCCAATAGCTAACTATAACTAGGTTGCGTCGCAATATGTGAGAACCGAAATATTCGAAGGCAAGCCGAAAAGGAAGCCTTAGGTGGTATACGGGTCAGTAAACCGTTGAAAAAATGATCGTTAGGGGCAGTCTTCACCGTAGTTACCGAAAACTCCAACTTAACAGCTCTCGCAGATCCTCAGTTTAGCTCCCAAGGGGGATGCTTGTGCAGTAGAAAGAATGAAAGGGACTACGTGGGGATATAAGTAACTCGGCATATGGTTATCCACGCGCTCCTGTCTGCGTAATCCTGTCTGGGCTGCAGTTCGTCAACATTCTCCGCAAATACGTGACGGTAGAGCACAGGCTGAGCATTTTCGAGTATCTTATAGCTATAAAAGTCTTCGTGTAGAAGGTTGTACTCTTATATGCGTGTGCGTTCCAAAGTCGGGCTTACCGGACGGGTTCGCAGCCGACACGTGACAGCTACCTGTACCCTTGAATGCACGTCCAGTTGGCAAGAAAACCCGGGCAGTTTGTTTCTGTACAGTGTTTTTCCAATTAAAAAGAGGCTTTTATCCCTTTCTGAATGGAGCATAGGCCACTTTCCGCCTAGGAAGGTTGAAATGGTCGAAGCGGTGCAGCAACGGTGAGGGGGACTGGACCGCCGGCCTTCTGGGACTTCGACGGGAATGCGCAGCACAGCTGAGTGTTTTACTTTTCTGTTTTACCTTTTGCCTTCTTTACAAAGTTATAAACTAAATCTGGGAAGTCTTTGGCCTGGATTTCCCAAAATTCATCAACCCAGCTCCCTCGAGTGGCGATCGCGGGACCCGCCAGGGGCTTGCTGCCTTCTGAGGGTCTGGAAAAGCCTCACTGTTCAAAATATCATAAGCTCGAGAGCGGGCAGATTTAAACGGTAGCAAATGTCTGCTGTTTAGAGCTGCTTCACACACGAGGGCATGCCGCTGCTACTTCCGGCGTAACACCGCCGCCGCCCGAGCTCGTCACCTACGTTGTCTAAATCTTTGCCTTCTCCCCTCATGAGCAGCGATTCTTTGCCCATAATTCGCACTTTTCGAATGATTTTTCGATGATTATTCGGGGATATTGCGCTCAGGAAGGGCGCGGTCAGCGACACGGGACGGACCATCCATTCTACACAAGGCATGAGAGACGACATCAGAGGATTCTCTGCTGTATTCAGGAGAAGAATCAGTCGCGCTTCTTATATGGGAGGCAAAACGCTTCGATGGAGTAAAGCTTGGCGTGAACGAGCTGAAGCTTCTCTGTCTGCCTGCTCGACGGTTTTCTGCAGCTCGCCATCATCAGTTTCTTTTTATCAGAGCTCCAGGCTATAAACGCATTGCAGCCATTTCGTGGTCATGAATACCTCCAGCAACGCGGGGGTTGCCTCCCCACTGGGCGGTCATATGCATAGGCAGGGAAGCCCCTCAACAATACGGCCAGCTGCTTTGCACTTGCCAGATCTCGTCCGCTTCTGGTCGCCAAACAATGCCAGGAATACCCACGAACGGAATACTCCAGCAATGCAACCAGCTCAGCAAAGGCTTCATACCCTCCGCCCTTCCCCACAACCGCCGCCTAGGAGTCCTAGCAGAGATGCGACGTCGCGTGGCCCACCAGTTCGTACCGCTGACACGACAATGTGGAATAGGTCGGCAGAGCACCAGGCTCAAGCCGGCCCCCACAAGCCTCATACTCAGATGCTGTGGCGTTCCATGACTCCTTCTACCTTCGTGTACAGTTGCTACCGCCCAAGACAGGCCACAGCACGTTCAGCCAGCACCGGTCCCAGAGCGGTGCCAAGTCACGCAATCGAAGTGGATGGTCAGCCCGCACAAACTCGGCCAAAGCATCAACCTCAGCCAAACAACACCAATGCAGGTCTCTGGCCTGGTTCATGGGCCAGTCTAGCAGACAGGACTCGTCAGTTTATTGCTCCCCAGCAGCACCTCTGCTCTGCAGTGCTGCTGACGCAGCGCAATGGCAAGGTGCCGAGTGTTCCTGGCATGGAAGGGACTCCGTCGATTCAAACTCGTCTAAAGAAAGATGTCAGGAACCCCTTCACATTCTCCCCGGCGGCAGTAGGGAGGGAGCAATGCGCCGCCCCTCTCCAGCAACAGCCCCTCAGAGGCAACTCTCCTGGGCTCCAACGTTGGCGCCCACACTCCGTGCCTCCCCAAGGCCATAATGAGCTTCGTCGTGCTGGGGTTCCAAGCAGCCTTCATCCATCTATGACATTCAGGACAAATGAGGGAGGGAGAATACCGTATCTATCGCCTGCTCAGAAACAACAAAAGATGCAAGCAGGTGTCAGCGTAAACAGATCTGCCAGCACGCCACCAGTTCCTGGCCGCAAAGCCCCCAGCCTTGCCAGTCGCGTCTGGTCTTTTTTCCGTGGTTCAACAGAGCAAACGGACGACTGCGAAGGGGAATCAGTGCAGAAGCAGACTCAAGACGCATTGACCTCATCAAACAGCGACGTCCACAGAGATCACCACCCAGTCCCTACAGTGCGCTGGGCCCATACAACTCGCGATATCCGGCACCAAGCGCAACGAGGCTGGAATAACAGCCAGCAGATAATCCAGCAGCTTCAAGCTATGAATTCACCGGGATCACGTCCTCCATCTCCCAACCTGAATCTGCGACAGCGTGCCGATTATCAGCCGTCTGCTAGATTTCCACCGGCTGGCGCGACAGAATCTTTAGTTTCACAGCAGAATCCGGCTGCACAAGAGAGATTGCTAGGTGCCTGTGCTGCTCAGGAACAAAATAAGAGAAATATGTCCCATGAAAAAGGCCCTGGAAAGATGCAGCTCCCTCTTCAGCGGCAGCAAGATCTTCAGGACGCTCACCATCACGCGCAACTTCCAGCATCAGCGGCCCAGCAAACTCCTCAGCTCTTGCCGCAGTTGCAGAAGGGACACATTCTCTGGCAGCAACAACAGCTTCTACAACGTCAAAGAGAGGTACTTCAACAGCAAAAGGAAAGACTCATGCAGCAGCAGGCCTCCTGGAAGCTGCAGAGGCAAAAAACGCTGCTGCCCAGTAAATGCCTGCCGCAGCAGCCGCTCCAGAAGACAGAGCTCGAGAAGTCCCGGCAACGTTCATACGAATCATCGAGCATATCTAGCCATTTGCAAACAAAGGACGCATGCCCCCCTCCACGATGTTCTGTAAATCCAGGTGCCGCATTAATTCGAACTAGGGGAAGCCTCGAACACTGTGGCGCCCCTACTGAAGAGCACCGATATGAAGCAAAGCATTTACAAAGCCCTACTAGTTTCCAAAGAAGCGCCGGGGTACCGGAAGCTACACAGCCACTGAAGTGGGAAGTTAGCGAGAGTGCTGAAACTTCTGCTGGGTCCTCAGGTAACGCTGAGTTCATTACTGCAGAGAACAAAAAGTTGCACTTCACAGCAGTTGGCGGTAGTATGGAACAGCGCTTGCAACTGAGGTGTGAAGTGATCGGAGATCCACTCGCTATACTTACCAAGTCAGCACTGTTTGGAGGGACCACTACTTCTGAACAGCACGCAGTGGAGGCAGAATCTGAAGCGCGCACAGACTCTACTGCTGAACTGAGCGATAATCTTCCCACTGAGCAAACGGAAGCTGTTCCACCTCAAGTTACAGTTGAATACGAGGGGAAGCAAAGTGCGGCAGGTCCAGATGGCCAGTGCCCTTCTTCAGATGAAGGTGGGTCAAACGTACAGCAAGAGCAAACCATCCGCGATACTGGGAAAAACGAATCATATGAGGCGAAAGTGGATATGAACAGCAAGACCACTGATTGGCAGATACAGAAAAAGTTCATATGGACTCCGAGGCTACTCCGCCTCCCCCAGGGTCTATTCAAAATCGGCCCCCACGACCTTATCCCCGTAGGCCCACTGATAGCGGCGATCTCATCAACAAGATACACCGGGCGGGAAGATGAAGATTGCATTACTGCCGACGAATGGGCAGAGGACTCGAGCTACATTGAGGCCTTTTTACCTATAAAATCCCTTGCAGAATTGGAAAGCTTTGAAAAGGGCCAGGAGGCCGAAGATATGCTAGACGTACGCCAAGATGTGGTTGGCTGCGGGACATATGGCATTGTGAGGAAGCTCAGGCACAAGAAGGGTGGCTTCACAGTCGCCGTCAAGAGTATTGAGAAGGAAACTGTGGTGCAGGCTGGCATGGTGAACCAAGTGGAGTTTGAGCTTTACGTGCAAAGGGATTTGCTGCGCCATCAAAACGTGCTGCGGTGCTTCTCATGCGTCGAAGACGCACAGTACCTACACATAGTGCTGGGCTTCTGCGAACAGGGTGATCTCTACCGCCGCATTCGGGAGCAACCTCACAGGCGCTTTTCAGAGCTTGAAGCTTTCTGTTTCTTTGCACAGCTAGTAAATGGCCTCCATTGTGTCCATGCCAACGGCATCATCCACAGGGACTTGAAGTTGGAAAATCTTCTGCTAACCAAAGGGAATGTGCTAAAAATTGCGGATTTCGGCTGGTGCGGCTCAATTGTTGGTTGCAACCGAAGCTTCAGCTTCTGCGGAACCTTAGACTATCTCGCGCCTGAAATGGTTAAAGGGCAAGGACACGACTGGCGTGTTGACTTGTGGAGTTTAGGTAAGCGGATAACCAGTTTTCCACAGTTCCAACGCGGAAATCTGGGCAGTCCAAGCCTAGTTAGCAGAAGGCGGTATATCTGCATGGGGATATATCTACGTGCGGTATTGACAAGATTTTACGTTCAGTGAAAACCTGCGGCTTCGTGCACAGACCGTCCTGTATACATAGATGCGGGTAACTCCATGGAAGTATCTGTCCAATATTGTTGTCATGCGCATCTAGGTGTACTTCTCTATGAGCTTTTAGATGGGAGGCCTCCCTTCCAGTCGACCAGGCACTTCGAGCTCGTTCAACGGATCATAATGGTGGACGTCAGAATACCCAGCGTAGGCATATCACTCAAGTACAGCTTCTGTTAGCTGATAGTTAGCGGCTGATGCATCACCACTTCTTCTTGTGCCGAGTTTCTGTCTTGTTTTCTTCAGCATATCAAGGAAGATGCTGGAGACTTGATTAAAAAGCTCCTCAGATATAATCCAAGCGACAGGCTACCGTTGGATGGTAAGGGCAACATTGCAGAAATCGACATAAACAATTCTTGTAAATACTTCCGCTCAGTAGACGGCACCAGGGGAGTGGGTGCAGTAGAAATTATCGTTCTCAAACGTTGCACTTTGCGAGTGATGCAGGCGTTGCTCAACATCCTTGGGTCCTTCGAATGTGGAAGGAGCTGCAGCTGCAACTCCTGCGAAGGGACCCTACTGCTGACCTGGAGAAATTGGTGTCTGTGACGCCCGGCACCGATTCTGAAATTGAACCGGCGCATTTCCCGCGTCGTGTCCCACCGCTGAGCTCTTCGCTGACTTGTCCCCAACAAGCAAGAGAATCTGGCAGCACCTCGAGAAGAAGTACAGCCGCCAAGGGGTCGGTTGCAGTGGCGAAAAGTGGAGTATCGCGCCTTGCGGCCAGACTAACAGCTGTTCAAAATCGCCAAAATGTTGCGACGGAAAAGGCGTCAAACATTGCTCTATTGAGCAACCGGAAGTGCACTGGTAGACTAGACCTTGATGCTGTTTCCAGTGAAGGCTGCAGGGAAAGGTTGAATTCATCGCCGACGACAGAGACAACAACGAGGAGAGTGCAATCTACCCTCAGGAGTGCTCCCGCTTCTTCCTGTTCCCAATCACGCCGCAGGACACTTCCAAAAGCCACGCCTTCCCCCACGCACACCCGCACTCTCCGGTGCACAAGCAGAGTCTCTGGAACAGAACGAACACAAGCAACAGAGTGCTCAGAAGTATTAGACACTTCCGCAGCTCATGTGGCACTGAGGAGGAATGCATCTAAGGGACGGCCCTTATCCGTAGGACAGAAGAACAAGAGCAAAAAGGCTCCTCTTGTTGACCCATCTTTTGATTTTCAGAGCGCAACATGGATGAAAGAGAAGCGGGAGGCCAACCCTGGTGTGCAGGAAAGTTCACCAACTCCCCGTGCACTGGCAGGTGTACCTGGTAGCGAGCGGGAGCAGCACCACGTTGGCGATAGCACAGAAAGATGTGCCTCAAATCACACTGCGCCTATCCCCTTCAGCCAGAAGGCCGGAATTGTGCAAGACTGTGCTGCAGAAGAAGTTCAGCCTCACGTGCCACATCCTCGCCAAGGAGTAACGTTTCGTCAAGATACACGCTCAGCAGACGATCCAACGAAATGCTCCACCGTAGTCTCTGAAGATGCGGGCTTTTATGCAGCAAATGATGCCACATCGTTGCCAAGCCTGAAGAAACTGCGCAGCGTATCTGCGAATCCTAACGGACGTACCGGCGCTATGCTCCGGTTACGGTCAACTCCCAACAAGCCTCAAGTCGAACAGGATCAAGCGAAGGCATCAGACTTTCCGAACTGCCGCCTACGAATTGGAGCAGAAGTTAACTATGAACTACGCGCGCCGAGCCAGCAACGTTTGACTTCATCGGCAAACATACGTGATGCGACGAATGCTCCTGCTGTAGGAAGCAAACAGCGGACCCCCTCGAAATCAGCAGAGTCATACGTTTGTCCAAATTTGGGGATAAGTAGTTTGGGCGAGGAACACTCCGTGCAGCCATCTGGCATGATATACCATCCACAAGGGACACGTCCACGAGAGGTCTTTAATGAACAACCCCTTCTGCAAGACTCTCGTCATGGTTACACACAGCAGTTTGCCCCACCCAACAGCAACCCAGAGCGTTTTCAGGGAATTACAGGAAGTAACCATTCAAATGCCGAGTGGTATAGAAATATATCACAATGCCAAACGCCTGCCTACCAGGCTGTTGAAGCCGGCCGAATGGGACCTTACGTAACTTTCCGGTCAGCGCAAAAGCAACGTCTCGCCAATTGCGTAGCTGGCATCCCGGCAATGCAGCGCCTGTACTTCCCTCAACCGTCGACAAAGACGTCTGAGCGTTCTCCGGCGCCGTCAAAGTCTACAGTGTTTCCAACGGGCCCAGCCCTCAATGGACCGCAGCGGCCACAAACCACACTGGGACCTGCTCCTAAACAGCTACCACAAGAAATAGGCATGATGGATAATACTCAATGTCGCGGACTCCCGGTTATAATTTCAATGCCACAACCGAGAAACACGAAATTTGTGAGTAGCCCAAGTTCTCTGTTCAGTTCGAAGTGCTGAACATCATCATAGTTGGGCTTTTTAAGTTTTTCTTTACCCGTAAACGATGCCTTTTCAAAGTATATCCTTCACATCTGATGGCCGAATCGGCTGGTTTGTGCGGGAGGTGCGGTGCGATAACGCACCTACACTTGCTTTTCCAATATCGATTGAGCTGCACAGGATTCTTCAGTCCTGTGTAGAAGCTATGATGGAGCGGCACATCAGTGCACCAGTAGAATCCAATCTTTGTTCGCACTGGTTTGTCCCTCCAACATGCTCCCGGAACTTGAAGACACTGTTTGGCTGAATGCCCGTAACTGTGGCTACACTCGTTCACGAACTACCCAGCTTGACGCAAGAGCAGCTTGAACTATCGAGTAATTATGCCTAGTGTAGTAGCCTTTCGTTCAGCGTCAACCGCATAACTCTGGTGTTCGGGGCATTTCGCTCTTCATGGGTGCCTGCACTACGGGCGACAAGCACTTTCAAAGCTCTGTCGGTACCGGCTCAGATGTAGCTGCTGCTTCACACTAGGAGGAAGCAGAGGAACGAATCAGCGCACTGCAGGGGCGTACGTCTCCACATCAGTGTGACACACGAATCTGTGGTGTCTTCGGGAGGAATATGAGCATTGATCCAACTGTCAAGTCATTCGTTACTGTCTGTGGCAGAATTGCCATACGCTGCTGAATAGCAGGCGCGCCTGCAACACCAGAACATACGGGCGCATGCGTAAAGACCCTCGAAAATATCAAACGAAGAGCGTTTGGTCGAAGAAGTCTCGATTTCAACTGTTAGGATGCCTTCAGAAGGTCAAATATGGACAGTTAATGCTTGTCCTACAAGGTATCTAAGGCTTGACGGGTGGGAGAAACTGCACTGAATAAGCACAAAATCTCTCATTGGAGTAGTAAATAGTTCCAGACTTAAACGACTAACCCGAATCGGCACTGCGAAGCTCAGCAGTTTCTTGTTGCAACTCCTGCCGCGGTGTAACCCCACATGCAAGCAAATCCCAGCTCCCTTCTGATACTTATACAGTATGTAGGGGGTTGACGCCTTTTGGCTATCATTAGCCCATGCAAAGAAATCTCAACGCGTCTGTTAGCATCTGAGAAACCCTCTACACTCCGCTGCACTCCAGCAGTTGTTGGGGACTCTTGTGTTACTTCTACGCTTATGGGCAGTGCTTGGCAGTCCATTGGTCCTAAAACTCTGGAAAAGTGATGCAAAGGAATTTAGGAGGATAAATCTAGGTACAAAACCTCTAGGGTCGTGTGCATGGACAGCGGGGCGTTTGACGGGTAAGTCCAGTCCTATTCAGCCTCGGCGCTTGTGACCCCCCTTAAGTAGTGTCTTGGATTCTATAAGCGTTTTGGGGAGAATTTGTTTTTTCCCAGTTGACACCTAGTCTAAACTCGATGTTGGTATACAAATTCTGTCCGCTTATGCACTCCCAAACGCTCTGCTCTGACTGCATGGAACGAGATCGGGTCCCTTGACAGCGACCCTTTGCTGTCACTACGTATGAACCCTAAGCTACAAGGCTAAGCGCACACCCGGCGACTAAGGAACTAAACTCGTAATTCTCGCTATTCTCACTATAATCTCCGTTAACTATTCAAAAAGCATTCGAGTTCCTGATTTCTTCCTGAAGGAAATCCTCACAAGAATAGAACTCCTCCTGACCCTCGTTGAGGATGAGTATCAGAGTCACAGCCTCAGCCTCACACCCAACCCCCAAGCCGGTGCCGGCTGGTGAGCACTCCGATCGTATTATGCATCTTCACTTATGTAAAGATGTCCTAACTCCTGAGATATTCGATAGTATTTAATCCTTTTCATGATACTAGGCCTCTAGAGGCCACACAGAGGAGCGATTGTAGTGCCCGTGCACTACAACGTCTCTGTTGCGTAGGCAAACTGGCACGCACAAGGGAATTTCCATACCTGTTGTATCTGTGACAACATGACATAGTAGAATATCAGCGTATTCCATAGGTGAAAATGGAAGGACAAGGCGGCGGGGAGGATGCTGTAGCCGCCGATGCTCCAGAGGTATGGTGCCTCGACGTTACGGCGCACCGGCTGTATATCAGGCAGCAGCTGCAAAGAGGCTTGAAAATGTTTTGCTCTACTTCGCTTGCTGAGGAGGCATCTAGCGCCTCTTCTGGTGGCTCACTTGCTGAAGCGCTGCATGTGCCGTTCATGGAGGTACAGCAACAGCAGCATTCTCTACTTAGTGGGGTTTACTGGACTTTGTGCTGCCTCGCTCTGTTGCAGCCACCTGCTGTGGCGTCCCCGTCTTCTCAAGAGGAGCAGCAGCCGGGGACAGATTTTCTGCCTCTACCTCTGAAAGTGAAAGAGGACCTCATTTCCAGAGTCATCCTCCCTTGTCTCCGTAGACGACAGTGCACAGGATGGGTCTCTGCAGCGCCACAAGTAGAAGCAGAGATATCTTTAACGGAGCGGGGATCAGGATATCCAAGGAGGAAGCGAGTAGATGAATCATCTCAAAAACCGGCAATGCTGCCCCCTGCAACTACCGCATCAGCAGCAGCAGAATCCCGTGCGCACTGTGACCTTTCAGCTCTTGGATTCAGTAGCAACTTGACTGAAAATGCAACCGCGACAGCTCTATCGACATGCAGTGGCCTGCAAGCCTTGGCCCTCTTGGAGGCTCTCCCAGTTCTCTCTGAGGAGGACTTGCAGCAGCTAAGACGTTTTGTGTTGCGCCTCCAGAGACGAGAGGATGGAGCATTTGCAAACACACTGCATCCAGAATGCAGGACGAGTTGGTGCAGAACTTGCAGTCAACCACTAGCAGGAGCATCACCGCCGACAGCAACAACGGCAGAAGCAAAGGGAGAGGTGAAGTGGGAGAATGAAGGGGACGTACGCTGTACTTTCTGCTGTCTCCTCAGCCTAAAGTTGATACACGCTGCCGCTAAGGCTCACCAGAAGCGCAGCGCCGCTTCTCATCTGCTTCAAACGTGTGCAGTCACTGCACGTGCAGTAGGTAGTGTTGGTGGAGAAGCACCTGTTGCGGTGACCCCGGGGGCTCCATTCCCTGGAGAACCTGAGGTGTGCCGGGAGCTGCCTGCTGACCCCGGCCCCCGGTTGGTACAACCCCCGGAGGATCCCATATATGCAACGTCTTGGGAGACCTTCCTACAAGACCCGCTTGCTGGTGTACGTGTTGATGCGACGTTTTCTTGGCTGCTGTCCCTTCTGGGGCCAGACGGGGGCGTGGGTGTCTCCCCTGGCGCTGAGCCCCATGCAGGCGCCGCCTTCTGCTTTGCTGGTTGTTTGTCACTCCTGGGGAAGAGGGATGCACTGGGAACTGAGAAGGCGCGAAGACTAGAGAGGCAAGTTAAGTTGCTGCCCACCCTCTCCCGGCGCTGCGGTCGCCGATCCAGCTGCAGCTAGGCTGACGCTTCTGTCTTTCAAGGTGGCAACACCAATGGCTGCTGCTTTGCGATGTTTAGGGCGTTAATGACTGCCTGTTGTATACGGCTGCTCTGATCGCTGCTGCAGGTGGCTGAGGGAGCGGCAGCTTCCCGAAGGGTCTTTGCAGGGCCGCCCTGGGAAAAAAGGAGACAGCTGCTACACCTTCTGGGTGACCGCTGCGCTTCTCCTGCTGGGCAAAGAGCCGCTGAAGGTGTTAAATGCACCGTCCCTTGCTGCTGCTGTTGCTGCTGCGCAGCATCCTTCTGGCGGCATATCGCGGGTTCCCGCACACATTCCCTCGGCAGCACAAAAGTGTCGGGTGACTGCTGCTGCGTGTGGGAGATGCACGGATGCATCAGTGTCTACGAAGGAGAGTAACGGTGACGACAGCACCGGCTTCTGCAGTCCCTTGAGGGTGCTTAGTATGGGCCATTTGGAGTCAGCAGAGGAGCAGCTGCGCCACCCTGACCCATTTCACACCTTTTTTGCCTTGGCCGGGCTGTCTTTGCTGGCTCATAGCGGGGATACGGAGGCGAAGCAGCCGGAACAGCAGCTGCAGGAGCCGCACCAGCATATCCAGCAACACCTCAGGTGGCAGGCGACCTGCAAACAGTTGCTGCAACCCCTTGATCCTGAGACGGCGCTGCCTTTGCAGCTAGCAAATAGTCTGTAGGTATTTTGCATTTGCTGAAGATGTCCACCAGGATAACCTCTTGCGCCTACCACCCGTTGACAGGCATGTGAGCCTTACCATGCTGTTGGTGTATTCACAAGGCAAAGCAGGAACTTCATCAGCGACAGCTGCGGCAGTAGCCGCTGTGTATGCTCTCCTTAATTTTTTTTAAAATTTGGGAAACGTTCCAAGTACACGAGATCCAATATGATTTAATTGTTTATCAACTAACACTACTGCATTATAACTAAAAGAAATGTTCATTATATAATTTTATGCGTTTTTTCAAAGAACAATACCACATACTATAGTTTATTAAATTAATCTACTTGTCTAATCAATTTTTAACAACTTCTACAATTATATCTCCTCAGTTTAGTTTTTTAGTTAATTAAATTTTGTATACAGATTATTCTTCTCCACTCTGATCGGCCATATTAAAATAAGTATCTATTTGAGTCACAAAATTATATACTTACATTTTATAATACATATGTATTTTCCTTAATTTTAAATTGCACGTAAAAATATCTCCTCTAATACTCCTCTAGTACATTCTGGTCTACAATTTAGTGTATAATGTTTTTTATCTCTATTTATACTTCTTGATATTTAAAATGACTATAATGAAGGGGAACTTTTAAAGTAGCATAATATTTATTATTTTTTAAAATAAAGCATATTTGCTTCTTCATTATATTATATTAATAATGCTGCTTTAAATATTTTAAAATAATTGCCAATAAAATACGTATAAAAACAAAACTCACGTTCAAAGTATTCAAATTAAAAGTTTTTTTTTGTAAATATTGTTTTACAATATAGTATGTTTAATTGATAATATTCCATATGTAATTGGTTGTATAGCTCATATTCCATAGATACATTCATTAAAATTTATACCTTTAAATTTTATATTTTTGGTAAATTCAACTTGTTTCGGCTTTTTAATCTGGAAGTAATCATATTTTAACGCCTAAAATTCAATATTTAGTAGAAAAACTAACAAAATTATATTTTATAATTACAATTTTATTTTGAAAGGAACTTTCACTAAATTTAAATGTTTCAAATTCTGCTATTTGTACCTAAATTATTCCTCCAGATACTATGCATTTAAATCCTTAAATTTTATATTTTTACTAATTAGTAAGTTGTGGAATATATTTTCGTAACGAACTGTTTGTAACTAGTATTTTACTATATAAATATTTTAAAATAAAATAGGTAGGTAAGAAAGGGTGGTTATTACAAAATTATTTGATTTGTGTTCAAAAAATGCTTTTTAAAAACCTTGAAAAATACAAATTAAAATATTGTTTATCTTTAAAACACACTTCTTTAGAATATAATATTATAAATATAATATCCATTATGGCAATATTTATTTTGTATATATGACCTATTTGGTTGTTTTTTATTTATAATACATTTTTGTAAACTAAAAAAAGTTTTATATTATTATAAGTTAAATTATAATTATTTCATATATTAGCAGAACATGGGAAAAGTTTAGAACGCAAAATTGATGGATTGACTTTTTGTCCCATAGTTATTTATCTTAAAGTAAAAAAAGATAATAATGTGCAATATGAAGCACAACGTCTTACGAGTTTTTTCCCTTCTCCTCCATGGGGATGCTCACAAGCATTCATAGTTTAGGAAAACGAGCAAAAGCTCGTGGTGTTGCAACACCACGAGCTTTTGCTCGTTTTCCTAAAAATCTACTAGTTCCTGCTTTCTTTTCCCGTAAATAGTGGAAATACATTAAGTTTTCTGGAAATGCGTAAACAATTTTAATTTAACAACCTAATTTCTCCTAAAGGTAATCTAATTGTTACCTATTTTTTCCCTATATAAATTAAGAAGGCAGTAATTTCAGAAATTTAACAAAAACTGCCCCCTTTGTCGATATGTTCTGTATTATGTATTCAATTTCTACGAGCTACATTTCTTTTTGGTGAAATATTACCAAGTTTTAGTTGTATAGTATTTCCTAAATAAATAATATCTCCTGTATTTTTTGTAATGAGAGGATATTTATACTGAAATTTTGAAAGACAACTCAACCATATTCCTTTATAAACGTATCTTTGTAATTTGTTAGCTATCATTCTTAACAGTTTGTATCTTCATTAATTTTGTATTAAAATTAATAGATTTTTGGATATTGTCCTTAAAAGTATAATCCGCAATTTTAGCTGAGTGATCAACTGACGCTAATAGTAATATGTTCTTTACAATATTTTCCAATTCTTTTTGAAAAATACAATAAGGGACGCATTACTATTAGATGTGGAGAAGGTTTATTCCTTACAACTAAAGAATTCTCAGAAAAATATTTGCTTCGCTCACAAGGTATATACATTTTTTTACACTAAAAATCTCTAGCTGGATCTTCAGCCCCGCATCAGGGCACAACAAAGCCCCTTTGCATTGAAACCCTGGAAAATTGTTTTACACGGCCCACAATTGGCAGCCTGCATGCGAGAAGAAGGGCATCCACCAACTTCGTACAGTGCATGTTACTGGCTCTCTTAGGGAGCAGCAGCCAGCGGTCGGGCCGCTGCAGCCAGGTGTTCTGGATTTTTTAGGGAAGTTTATCTACTTTCTGGAACAGGCACAAAAGACTTAAAATGTTTTTCTAGACATTTTAGGTCCTTGGACTCCGTTTCCAACTGACGTTGGCCTCACGTTCGGCCTCCGCTCGTTCGTCATAAGGAATCCTGAGCCATTCCCGTCGAACAGTCAATCTCCATGGTGGATAACTGTTCAGCGCTCAGTATCTACCGTTATTTAAATTGCAACAAACATCCTGCAGCAGTGGCGAATGAGGCGTCCACAACTATCATTCGTCTTTGGTGACGTATGTGTGGGTGTCCTACGCCCACCACTACTCACCATCAAATCGTCCTCATACATTCAAGACTGACACCATGCGATACCTTATTATTCAATTCACATTCCCTTACATATTTATAGTCTTTTGAGGTCCGAATGAGTAGCATTAACTTGCAGTGCCAACAAAGAGTTATTGCAGTGGATCTCTGCCTTTGCCATAGCGGGAGAATGGCACAGGAAATTTAGCACTGCATGTGCCTTTGATGTATCTGCCTCAGTAGTTAAAAGGTTCCGTATATAATGATGGAATTCAAAGATAATTAGAAAAGAAATGATGAATGAAGTTCTGCAGATTCAATACACCCGTGATCACGGTGGGCGCACGTGGGTTCGTTCAGGCAGGCATGCGCCTCCTGGTGCACGCTTGTTGTCACCCCTCCTCCACCCCACGTGAGTATTTCGAACAGGTACTACAGAAACATGGGCTGTCAGGATATTTTCTTTGTGTCTTGATTGTAATTAAGGTAGGCTTGGGGGATGCTTGTGGATCTGCCGGGGCAGTTTTACGTGAGGGTGCCACCACGCATTTTTCGTGATCGCAAAATGCCGTTCAGAGCACCCAGCCACACTGTTTCCACAAGGCGTTCTCCTTCAGAACCAGCTCATTTGCTCAGAAAAGAAGCACCTAATTATTGAATAATTGCTTTTGAATGTATTCCAGGGCCAGCGTATCCCGTGGAGAGGGTGTTTTCTGTTCAATTCTCCACCACTGCAGCTGCGTTTGCCGTTGTGATTTCCTCAGGAAAGGGGGCTCTTGCGAAGACTGCATAACGAAAATGGGCGATATTCAAAGGGGCACCTGCAAGTGGTTTGACTCAAAGAAGGTCCGCCGGTAGTACCGTTTCCTCCCTCCATCTTAGGCCACCAGGGCGTTCCACCACCCGGTAGCGTGTACAGTTACTTCCTAAAAGTTGTTCTTATCTGAATTTAGGGCTTTGGATTTATTACTTCTGAAGATGGAACGGATCTCTTCGTTCACCAGACGGAGATAAAGGCCGACGGCTTCCGAAATCTCTGTGAAGGAGAAGAGGTCGAGTTTCTTGTTCAGTCCGGCGATGACGGTCGCAAGAAGGCCGTGCGTGTGACTGGTCCTGGCGGCGCTCCTGTCAAGGTGAGTGGATGTTTGTATTCGCTCATAGAGCTGCAGGTTCGCGTGTTTTATACCGCCAGGGAACACTTGTTGTGATGCCTTTTCAGGGCGATTCTCGCCGAATGTCACCTTCCTACGGTGGAGGCAGCCGGGGGGGTCGCGGATATAACGGCGGTGGGTACAGCGGAGGAGGCTATGGAGGTGGTGGCGGCGGTTATGGGGGTGGCGGGTACGGCGGTGGCTACGGCGGTAGCGGAAATGGATACGGAAACGGCGGCGGTTACGGCGGAAGTGGTAACAGCAACAGTTATGGCGGAGGCGGGAGCGGCGGGGGATATGGAGGTGGCAGCAGTGGCGGTTACAATGGTGGGGGCGGTGGCTACGGTGGCGGTGGCTATGGCGGCGGTGGCTACGGAGGGAGTAACGGAGGTGGCCGAGGCTATGGAGACAGCAGCAGCAGCCGAGGCGGAGGCGGGTATGGAGGTGGTGGATACGGCGGCAATGGTTACAACAGCTACGCCTGAGTGCCGTTTTCATGGGATTTTCACCGCCATCCCGATATCAGCGTCCTATTTCTGTAGTGTCTCGTCTAGGATTTGTTCAACCCAGCATTTTAAGAGTCGCTGGGCCCTGCGTCACCCGCAGCATGGTTCGTCGAATGGAGCGGTTGGACTTGATTTCATTGAGACCGCTTGTGCTGTGGAAGGGTGTGTTGCTGTTCCTTTGTTCTCACAGACGCATCGCATCTTCGCCACATAAGAAATTCTGTCAGGTGCCGGGTGATCCCATTTGAATTCGGGAACGAAAGTGTATCATTGGACATAAGGATTGACATCATCAGAGGTATAGTTGTTGCCACATGAAAGGTCTCGCATCGCAACTGGATTGCAGCGTTGACAGTCTCATCAGCACGTGGTATCTCCGACTTTTCAGCAGCATTTTTTCGTCGTCCCAATGTTTCCTTGATCATTTATATTCGGTGGGCTTCTGCCGAGGGTAAGAGTAGGGAAAGCCTAGCCGCGCGGCCACTTGTGAACGCGATGTTAAGTTTGTGTTCGTTTCGGACACTTTGGATGTGCGGATTACGTTTCGCTTTGAGACTACGAGCACCGTACTTGAGTGCGAGCTCAATACATGGGGATTTACTGACTTGTGCAGAAGCAAATGTACAGAAACAACAACAAATCCTTGATGTAGTTGTTCACTGGCTTGGCGCTCCGCCTTGATTTGCAATTTCTTGAATAACATCCTGAGTAAAAAGTATGGCGGGTCGTGGACCTTTGTAGAGGCCCGTAGGTTGCATGAGGTACCTGAACTATCGAACCTAGTCGCTGATCAGTTGCCGACACTTGGATATCCCGGAGCCTCTCAATATGCCTAGCCGTTGCGGCAGCAAGAGAAGCAGTTGTGTCGGGGGTCTTAGGAGGCGCTAGCGGCTGGGCGGGGTAAGCTCTGCTCGTAGATGGCAGGTAAATAATGTGATTAGGAGGCACAACCATCCCTTTAAACTTAGTAGGGTCGGGAGCGATGGGGCCTTTGGCGTCGCTGCTTAAAGCCAAGCTTGAGATAATCGGCTGCAGCTTGGGCAAGGCCGAGAAGGCGGAAATGGGAAAGTATGCCTTCAAATACGCATTAAGACGACGAATACGACATCTGTGGCAGCCGTCACTCGTACCTTGCAGCGTCCCTCGAATGCTTTCTTTACGTCTGCGTCATAGTCCTTAAACGAAAGCCGTGGCTGGCAGCGACCCGTGTAAGCCGGGGGAGCAGCGCAAATTCCTGACTCTTTGGATTCTAAACGCCATAATGAAGGGCAAGGGGCTGCGTAGTTCCGCTCTACGACATCTCTAATTGGCCACGTTGCAGAACACTTCATCATCTGCATCATGTAACGAATTAGTAATACAGGGTCGGTCTCTTGCCACATGTTGAAACGCGCTTACGAAATCGTATTTCTGTTCATCGCGAAAGCCAGCAAGGCGCTGCTTCTTGGCACAACTTCCACTGTAGCCTTTTGGGGCGTGACACTCGGGGAGCTGGAAGGTGCTATATTAAGCGGCGGGACGTAACGGCCTTCGCTAATGCTGAGCCACACACCTGCTGAGAAAACTCGACGACAGCCCAGCCCAGAGGGCACGGCTCACTGAAGTCGTAATGGGCAAGGAAGTTCGCCGGCCACTGTACTTCGCATCTAGATGCAATACGTGCTTTCTCTGCACTTGAAGCCTCTCCTGAAGCTCACTCAAGTGCATAGTTGACCAAGAAAGCCTGGCGTTGTCCGGCCTACTAATGCGTTGCACAGGATCGCAGGGACCCACATAAGATGGCGGGGCTTCGCATGTCTTTCCATCGGCTGCGCCAGGATGGTGAGCTGTATGTACAGACGGTTAATGAGGCTGGTTAGTGCATTTGCCTCACCGCTTGCCGTCCACATTGAAGGACAGGCATTCGTTGTGAATTCTTCGTCGTATCCTCTGCAAGGCCACCTCACGTTGCATGCCTTCCCAGAGAGAACTTTCAGTCTATCGTTTTGAGCTAGCAGGGCTTGTTTGCTCACCTCTGCCCTGAACATGTGATTTGGCACTATATAACTCGTGGCAGACGTAGCATTCGAAGGAAAGTACGTACCAACGAGCCTTAGAGGGCTCATCAAAGTCCGTGAATTGCTTCTGAAGCACGCACCTACACAGAGGATGCCATTGAGAGGCAAAATTGTGCAAGGAACCAAAAGTATACTTATAAATATAAGCTCACCTCCCCCGGTAGTGAGGCGGTGCCTTGCAAACTCCCCCTTCATCTGTCCAGCCTTCTGGACATGGATCGCTGACAAAGAAGCATGCTTTTGTTCATGAGCACATCCACCAAGAGCCGGTCCTACGTTACCTGTAATCTTCTTCGCATGAGGTGCTGCATGGCCCTGTCGCACTCCCTTGATACCAACTAGAGTTTATGATTTGCATCACACTTTGCGTACATGAAACTTCGCAGCGCCCAGCAAAACCCCTTTTCGACAGTGGTGTAGCGGCTGAAGAATTGCAGCTTCTGTTTTAGTGCAATGTGTTTTCGTACGCTTTCGCGTACCAGAAAAGTCAGCCGTTCGCTCGCAAGGTCCTGACAATCACTGTAACGAAAGCCGTAGCATAACGCCAATGAAGACAACGACAACACCTCTGTATTCTCGTGGAGCCTGTAGGCGTGCGATGTGGCAGGCAAAGGGAAACCAATATCACGGAGTTGTGACTTGCCTTGCAAGTCTTCCCATCCCCTGTCTCGTACCACCCAACAGGACCTGCAGATAAACAATTATGGATGCACCACGCATGCGCATTCTGGTGAGTATCGTCGGCGTCTTGCGAAATGCCTCACACAATCGAGAGTAGTTCCGCTGCGGGCAATTATCCAGGTCGGGGTTGTCAAGCATTTCGTTGCGCGATGCAGCATCGACTTCCGCTGCGATCTTCTCGCGCACCACTACAGTATTTAGTGGCATAACTGGCTAGATGCATTTCAGATGAGAAGCAATACGTACATGAGGAGGATAGGTTGTGAAGAACACTTAACACAGAAGCAGCAAGCTCATCAGAGAAATTGGACAAGCTTCTGTGGTCTTCAGCATCATCCACAAGCTTATAGAATGAATCAAGCAGACTGTCCCCCGGGTAATCCATCGGCAACCTTGCCAGAGCAAAATCAGAAACTCTCAGTTCGTTTCCCCAGCCTTGCTGCGACTGGAGAATGCCCAACCAAAGCAAGGATGTGAGAAAACGCAACCAGCGGCGCATTTCCTGTAAAATTATCAGTGACTCCGTGGATTAAACACATGTCGAACAGAGTTTACCAAGTTTATCCTTGAAACGTGAATGAGCGCAGGACCCCACAGCCGTACATACACTGGAAAATCGACGTACGAATGCAACAAACATCGCCATTTGCACTCAGTTTCGACCTTTACGATGAATTTCTGTCAAGCGCATGCATTCAATTTTCTACCTTAATAGTGAATTCTTGTCGAGAAAAGTTTCGAGAAACGACTAAACCCGTCAGCAGCGGAAACGTCCCTCTGAAGATCACTTGACGGCAAACTGCCAAAGTTTACCGCGGCACTGTGAATCGATCAGAAATCATGTAGTCTATTCGTTTCCTGAGGCGTGTTATCATTTCTGACGGGGCTTTTTGGACGACCTCTCAGAAACCGCCACATACCCTGAGGTAGCTGCATGCGTTGATGACCACCACTCAGTAGCTGCCTGATTATAGAGCATGAATATCTTATATTCCTCTGAAGTCTCCAGAATTATCTCACCATACTTTAATAGCTGTTTTTGAATTATCAACAATAGACTGAGACTTGCGGTGTTCACGAACTAGCGGCTTCCTGAAGTGGGACTGTCTACAGCGGCTGCAGCTAGGGGATTCCCCAATCTTATTTCTACACCGACAGAATATTTCGAAATTTGTATCACATGTAGTAGGGAAGGGCATACACGTTGTCGCGACAATGAAAGATGGCTACAACCCGCATGCACAGCGCCACAGTCGCCTCTCTCGGTCTGCAGAGGATTTCTACGGGATTCCAGCGTGTGGCGCGGTGTTTGACCCGTGGGCCCTGCGTGCATGAGCGGCTCGAGGCGATTCCCGCATGTCATGAACCTGCCTATGCGGCTTTGGGGACATGTGCCTGCACGGCACATCCCCGAAACCGCATATGGAGAGTGTACTGCACCACAGGCCAGGGAGGATTCTCAACAGCGGCAGGGGACAAACTGCACTGCACTACGAGTCAAAGAAGATTCTCAGCAATGGCAGATACCTCAGAGCAAGGGTCTGCCGGGAGCAAGTCTGGTGAGGTCCTGGTGCTGTTCCTGTGCCGCAAGGGAATTAAATGTAGCCCGATGGCGTCTGCTGCCATATTGCTCGCCTTCTTTGGTAGCTGCGTGCATACTGCATGCTCTGCTGACTGTCTTTGTCCGAGTGTACGGCTCCAGTTCTCGATTGGGTTGCAAGAAGGGCGTTCGCAGGAAAGTTCGCATTCCGTGTAGGGATAGGCCTTTGGATTGTTGAGGAAAGCGGTATTCTTTGCTGTAATTGTATGCAGAAGAAAGCGCAGAGCAAATGCAGGTGAACCGCTTACTGCAGCGTTATCGGATGCTTCGGCCTGAAGATCGCATGCGGCTTATTGAAGAACATGCAAAGGCGGGCCGCAGCTCGGTATGTTGACAGTGCCATCTGGAAGTGCTCCGCTCTCCGCGTGACTGCATATTTCTCTCATAGCGACTTGTGGAAAGGGCAAACAGGGGTCTTGTGTTTGCATGTAAACAAAGGAAAAAAACTTGACGTAGTAATTTGATAGTTTGTCGAGGTGCTAGCGGTTGTTCTTGTGACTCTCACCCTGGTTGCTGCAGCTGCTTGCCCACCGTTGGCAACGTTTGAGTCTTCACCGTTTGCATTCAGTTTCTTGTGGTGAACTTCAGATGACTGGCTGGCGACAGTTTCGTGCGAAAGGCATGGATGACGAACTCCAGTCTTGGGAAGCAGACAAGCGAAAACGAGAGGAGCAACATGAGCGGGTGCTGCGGCTGAGAGAGATCCACAAACCAGCCCACTTGCGGAGGCGCAAGCGAAAACTCAAGCGGGTTCAGCAATCAGAGCAGCAAACGCCTCCAGTAGTGTAAGCGCAATGTTCGCGGATGGACAGAAACAGACGGGCGTTGCATTCACCTCTCCATATAGCGGATGTTTCCGACGCAGTTCGCTAGAATGAAATACCTCTAGTCTCCTTTTGTCTCCATATGCTTAAATATTCAGGGCCGCAAACTTCACAGAAGAAGCGCAGACCGTCAGCTTAATTGAAGACGTTCATAAAGCCGAAGTGTACCAGGAGATTTGCGCGAAGCTAGCTGAACAGTGGGGCGTCGGTGTAAGCATCCACATGTAGTCCACTTCAGGGGACTAGGCTGGACACACTACAGCTAAGAGGTGGATTTACATAAGTATGCTTTATCTTTTTCGGACCCGAACCCTCCTCCCCGGTATGTTAAGGCACGTACTGTCGATTTCTCTTCAGGACCCTTTGAGTGACAGATTTGTCGACATACTGGCACAAGCCATTCGGCACGACCTTATGGACCAAAGGCAAGGATATCTGAGCTGAACTACTACACGTAGCCATTACCTCCAACCTGATTGCCGCACTCAGCAGATGAGTGTTTTGATGTTGACACACTGCGTTCTAGTGCTTTCATCAGCAGATAATCAGTTGAACTGAATGAATACCGAGCTTTTGCATGCGTACATCTTTGGGTATTCCAAAAGAAAAGTGGGCTTTTGGTGAACTGTGTGCACCAACCGCTGCAGTCGTCCCACGCTTACGAATGAGCTTACGGACTTCGATAATCCATACATGTTGAAGAGAGAAGCAATCAGGAGGCTGCTGGAGGAACGTGGAGCGCGGAATGCGCTTGATGAATCAATGGTGAGTCATATTTCCTTTTATCCATGGCAAGCTTGATGAACATCCCCCGGAGGCACGGGTTTGACAGCTGCTGGAGGGTCTATGGCCTTGGATAATTCAAGTGTGGCAGTACTCACGACTCTATACTGCGCTGTACTTGATCAGATGATATTTGAATCAACAGAGCGCGCTTATGTCAGGGGTTATTCTGTGAATTCAGATTGACGACTACTTGGATAGGCGCCCTGACTTGGCGAAGCTACGACTTTGTGTGAGTGCCCAGCAGCAGCCGGCAGGCGTGAAAGATGCACTACTTCTACTGTTGATGACATACCCCTTAAGAGGTCCTAGGGAGTTCAGATGCTAGGGTTTAAACCGTTGGGTAATTGTGGAGTACACAACACGATGCTTATGTCAAGCTGGCCTCTGCAATGAAACAAACCTTGGTCCTAACTAGGTATTTCGTACCTGGAGGACTCTCATTCAAGTGCTTCGAGGTGCAGCGTGAAGTTCGTTTGTTGGTGGTTGCTCTGCGCTGCTGCGTTTCAAGGCAAAACTCCCGCCGGAGGTCGTTGAACCATTGGCAGCATTCCACGGCCTGACGAACTACAACTTCGACAAACGTATCCGTTTGCAACAGAAAGTTAATGCAATGTTCAGAGCTGTCGACGCTGCTGATTCCGGTGTGTAGCTACATGCGTTGTTCTCGATATATACCTCTGGATGCCGCTGAAGCAGATATACTGTATAATCCAGGAACTGCAGCGACATGATGCGCCCACGTAGACTGTGTGTTGTCACATGCAGAATTGGACAAGGTACTGGGGAACCTGGAGGAGAATCAGCGCTCTGACATGTGAGCACACATGCCGAAAGTTTCAAAGGAGCAGCATCCTCCCTCCCACTTTTGTGCTATCGTATATCGCTTCCGCTATACGCTGCCTATCCCTTCCTTGGGAGTGCGGTTGAGGTGCATCTATAATTGTTTCGTGTCGTTTGGTTGCACTGGAATGACAGGAAGCACGAGCTACATCCGTTTCGAAACCACTTCGGCTTCGTGTCTGCCGTCCCAACGGGTACTGTAGGCTCCATAACAATGGGGCGCGAGGAGAGCGGTACGGACAAGGAGCTCAGGAAGATTCGGTAGGCTGATGAGTTGGTCTTTTGTGATGGAGCAGCGATGGAACCACTTACTAGAAATCAGCAGTTCTTAGTGCAAAGATGCGTCTCACCAACGAGCGGGGAGCACGGGGATAAGGCGTTTGCTTCCCGGGAACCCAAGTAAAGTCAGAACATGGATTTTGCAGTGGTTGGTTTGCTGTGCTCAGCTACCCTACGCTGCAGCGAGTGGCGCACACCCTCCCGAAGGATCCGAAATGTCAGTCTGCACAGTATTTTTAACATAGCTACCTTGTCAAGTTTCTCTGGGCTCTTCAGTAGGAAGTGCTAACGGGATGTCAACTTTTGCTGAGACGGCTTATGACAGCACGAGCGTGCCCTTGATGAATTGTCTTTGCGTTGCGCAGATCGTGCTATAGTTGCTCATGCTATTCGTGTCCTTGAGCGATCGCGGGGCTGGGATTTCCAGGATAAAGTGAAAGTGAGCGCGAAGAAGTTAGTGTGGAGCCAGTCATACTTTTGTAGCACCGATTGCTGTGTATTTCATTCCACCTAATGGGAGCAAAAATGGAGCCAGCCATACCTTTGTAGCCAGGATTCGTATCTCTTTCGGTTGTCTTTCATTCCTGGTGTGGATCACCTTAGGCAATAAACACATTGGTTGAAGTCTACAACCACCTGCCGCCCAGCGCAACGTACGAGCGCAAACTGGATGAAGCGTTTCCGGTCTTTAGGTAAGAGTCTGATGCATACAAAGCGTGTAGCGTGTGGTTTTGAATAAAATTTACCTTTAATTTAACTCTTTTTTTGTAATGTTTGTATGGCGTTGTGAGTAGCTCGATCGAATGATCTCTAGAGTCACTACTTGCTACGTCTGTGGTTTAGGAAGCCGGGGATGACTAGGTTCACAAAATCGAGGAATTCAGTCTTCTGCAGGGGGCTAAAGTACATCAGATCCCTCACAACGCAGAAGCCACTCTCAATGCGGCTTGCAAAGAAGAAGTAATACCCCAGCATCTGGCTCAAGAAGCACTCGATTGCAAAATTTAGCGCCGTATGGTAGATGGTTGGCGATGGAAGCAGTTATTGAACACAATCAGTTCATGGACACTGTGTGGGTCTGTCCCACGCCAGTTGGGAAACAGCGACAGCAATCTTCGTTCGCCAAAGGCAGATGACGCCCTTGTCAGTACCTGCCTCGCAAACTAAGCAAGAACACGTCCTGTCCTACCACACGAAGGACACCCGTTATCGGCGCATAAGGCCTACTGCTTGATTTTGCTCCTCCTCTCATGCCAGATGAAGCAGCGCCCCTTCGTTTCAACGGGGTGCAGCGCACAGACAAAGGCGCCTACCGAAAGCTGTGGAGCGGTTGGTGCCTTTTAGTGTGCTACTTGCTTCGAGGTGCTCTCAGTTTTAATGCAACTTTTTCACGGCTGGCAAAACTAGCTCCACATGTTTCTTCTCTGGGATGCTGGACATAATTTGCCACCTTGCTTATATACTTTAGCTACCATGCACTTCGACATGTCCTTTCGGACGTTCCTAAGGCGAATCTCGCTATCATGTTGGGTACCAGCACAGATACATGACCACCATACAGAGATACAACGTAGTATTTGCTTTTCGTAGGGACTGACTGCTTAGACTAGTTCAATTTGATGGCTAGATGAAACGGCTCTAAGCCAGCAGTCAAGGCTCGCTTGCCCAGAAGGGGGCAGGGGCTGCTCTGTGTGGGACGGAAGTCTCCCACATGACAATTTAGGAAACAATTTCTCTAAACTTCCCAATGGGAGTTTCTTATCCGTGGGGAACAGCTTGACAGAAGCTGCTGCACGTGCAGCAGCATGAGGAGAAAGACGCAGTTCAGGGGGTTAGCTTCGCCTTCTTGCGCGTTTAATGGACGAGCTGCATACGGGTACTAAAATCGTCTGGACAGTGTCAGAATCGTGGATTGTACCCATATTTTCAAACAAAGTGAGGCAAGTTCAGCTTGGGACTTCGTTGCGGGCCGCATAGACCGGACCATCGGCTGTTGCAGTTCGGGTACGATTCGTTCGAACCCAAGGTCCAAGACGAGAGAACTCAAAGCGGATAAATCCCAATTCAGAATCTTTGCATTTAATAGCTATTAACAGCTCTGTTTGTTCCTGGTCAACCTTGTTTCGCCAGGGAGCATTACCCCTTGTCATCTCGCGCGCCGGTGGGCAGTGGCAACACCACCGAAACAAACTTGACACTGAAAGGTTTTCTATTCGAGGGCTTTGCAGTGATGTTCTGCTTTCTTAATATGGTGTTTTAATTTTCTGGTTGGTAGAACCTCCCGAGTTTTTGTATATGAAAGTCCCACCACCGTGCAGTGACCCTCCGCGGCGGCAGTGGCCAAAGTTGAACGCAGTATCTTGCCCTCTTCACGGATATATGGTAACATTTGTAGGCGAATTCTTTGGATGGGAATGACTGTTCTAGCCGGAGTAAACTTTTCTGTGGGTTGCCTGCAGAGTTTCCAATAGATCTACGTGCAACAACGGCATATTAGGCAGACTGCTTCGTTGCAACCGCAATTGACGGGAATTTGGCGTCTTGCAAATATTACATATCACACATCTTTTCAAGGCAAATTTGAGGATTCGTGCAACTCCCCAGCGGCAGCATCATCCGAGAAAGTCCCGGCCAACTATTTCCTTTAGAGCAGAAGAGGCTCACCAGCTGCCCTTAGTCGTGTGCAATTGGCTGCAGAGCTCTGAAGGCAATTTTGACGGACCCTCTGTGAAGGCCCCTAGAGAAGAGTTATACAGCCTTGATGCAAAGAAGTACGGAGCCCTTCTTCGGCCTGTACCGTAGCACGCCAGGGCTGGCTTTTGGATCTCGCTTCAGTGGTCCCTATGGGGGCCTGCGGGACAAAGCCACTCAGCGGAGCTCGTCATCTAGACGTGTCGCTAAGAGGTCAGTTGCACCTGCCTCAGTCAAAGGCATGAGCAGATCAGCACATTGTGAATTACGCACATCAGCAGTACGTGCGTGTAATTCTGCGCAATATACTTACGCTGACGGTGAATCGCATGCAGGCAACACGGAGAGAACGGAGCCAAGAGCGGTGACCAGGCCAAGTTCCAAGGGTAATACGGATGCTCTTGTTCCTGTTCGAGCAAATTCGTCTCAGGCTTGCCGGAGAAGACGGAACACAGTTTCAAAGACTTCTAAGGTGTTCTCGTGTCCACAGCAGCATCCTTGCTGTGTCTCACAATTAGTAGGTGTTAGAGTTCGTGGACTCCAAACGTTGACGGTTCCCCAGTCCCAACCATACCTAGCTGAAGCAGTCCACCCCAGTTTACTAGGCCGATTCTTTCGACCAAAAAATGTTGCTTGCGAGTTAAGCATGAAGCTGAATGTGACGGAAGAGAACTCTCCATGGACGCTAGATACTCCAGGCGGCCGTGGATTAGGCTCGAAACAAAACTCGTTGCAAGGTGTTTCAAGCGCTCTCAAGCTTTCAGATCCACCCGTTGGGGTCGTTACGGATGTCGGAGCATCCCCTGAAAGTACCCGCAGTGACGCTAACCCATATCAGCGTGATAACGAAAGGGGGACGGAAACTACTCACAGCCACTCTAAAATTGACTCTCCGAAGGGGGAAGCGCTGCCTGAACCGTCGACGCACGCGTTGCCGCTCACTCCAGAGCAAAATTCCCCGTCAGCACCGTTGAGCATCGCCCCAGTGGTAAAGAGTGGGCAGACCAAAATCCTCTGTGTTTCTACAATATCTCCGGACCTACCAGAGTTCAACTTCGAGGTACGCGTTTGCTCCCGACGCGCTGTGGGTCCCTCTAATTCACCGAAAGCGTGGCACAGTGCTAACTACCGCTGAACTGCGTAGATTTATGGCACAGTGCTAACTACCGCTGAACTGCGTAGATTTATGCCCAGTAGTATCAACGGTCCTGCTTCCATCAGAGGTTCTCCATATGTGCTGGAGTGTTCCAGGAAAAGGCAATTCAAGTCACAGGAGCAGATTCGCCCGTTGCCCTAGAAGAGCTAGGGATCAGCGTCGTGTGCAAAAAGGGTTACAAGCCAAACTGCTCAAACAATGACGGATTCTTTGTTTCACAGTGAGCGCTTCCCTGATTTTACTGTTGTACCCTTGAAGGCTTGCTTGCTGCAGACGAATATCATTCAATGTCTTGTTGCTTCTGCGTGCTAATACGCAGTGTTCGTGGGTGTACAGTCTGCTGCGTCCTCGACGGGCATGGCCCATTCGGTCACGAGGTCTGTCATGTCGTCCAGCAAGACTTACTCAAGCTAACTACGGACAATCCAGATCTGCCAGTCAAAGCAAAACGTGTACTTCGAGAAGCTTTTCTAAAGGTGAGATTGCAAGTAGCAACTACGGCAGTGTGCTGCTGGCTTCTCCCGACTGTGTGCATCGCCCCCTCCTCGTATCCCCAACCATGTGCCCAATATGCATGAATTAGCGTGCAGTGTGAAAAATTGTACTGCTGACATTTATGCAGGCCCACAGCAACCTGCAAGCGAAGTGCAATCCATTCAGACTGGACAGCAAGCTCAGTGGCACTACCGTTACCATCCTAGTGTACTTGAGAGAACAAAACAAACTGTTTGTTGCTCATGTCG
This sequence comes from Eimeria mitis, assembly GCF_000499745.2. Taxonomy (NCBI): domain Eukaryota; phylum Apicomplexa; class Conoidasida; order Eucoccidiorida; family Eimeriidae; genus Eimeria; species Eimeria mitis. The sequence goes on along the minus strand of NW_013571342.1, from coordinate 33,121 downwards.
GCAATAGCCGAGCTGTGCTTTGCAAGTTTAACAAATCTGGTAAGAAATTGGGATAGTGTCACTTTTTTGGGTGTTAGCGGAACAATGATTAGCCGCATTGAGGAGGTATGAAGAACTGTGACTATTGAGACATTCATTGGTCTGAAGGGGCTTTGCCATTTTTGCGTATTCGGCATTTCCCTGCAGATTCCGGGGTCCATGCTGTTGACCTCACAGTGGACCATACTCCTACCAACAGTAAGGAGTTGCGGCGGATCGTCAAAGCTGGTAATGCAACTCCCTTTAAACGTCAGCCACAGCAAACCCTCCTTACAACTTAGCTGCTTCTTAGTGTGCGATTCGTACTGTTTCATGTCATTTGTGAAGGTGGACAGGTTAGGGCACCACCAGGTGATGGCTTCCACCGTATTTTCTTGGCTAACGGAAGTTTACCTGGACTGGCTGTAGCTCGATCCATTGGCGACACTCTAGCTGGGAGCGCAGGCGTCATAGCGCATCCGGAAATAAAGGGCAAGCCTGCTTCTTCCCCCTTGCCCTTGTGGAAACATGTTCTTCGCATATACACTTTATGTAGACAAAGTGAAAGTTTCTTCACCGCAGTGGCGGACTGTAGTTTGTGGAGAGCAGCATCGTTGCCTTTTCATGCAGAGCGCACCTGTTGCATTGGTTTTTGCTTTCATTCAGAGTACAAAGTCGATGAAAAACGAGACAACTTCCTCCTACTTTGCACTGATGGTGTCTGGAACGTCATCTCATCGCAAGAGGCAGTTGAGATTGCCCATTCTGCCAAGCAAAAAGAAGTATACAAAAGCCCATCTATTATGGGAGCCGCACGAATGCACTCTAAATCCTTGTCTAATATAATGCGAAAGCTAATTCACTACAGCTCTATTAGACTTTTGTCGCCTTTTCAGCACTTAATATTTGTGTAGGAACTTTTAGTTTAAATATGCTGAGAATATGGTCAACCATACGGTGGTGAATAACCGGTCGAACCTTGTACACACCACACTATATCTTTTTCCTAAGCTCAATCTAATCGAATTGATATTCCAGTCTTCACAACGGAAAATAATGCAAGACTTAGTGTAGCTGTGCTTTGTGTGTTTCACGTGCAGTGGAGAACTGCCCCAGAAGAACTGGCTCGAGAGTCGTGGCGCCGGTGGATCAACGAGGAACAAATCTTCGCAGACGACATGACTGTACTCTTCCTGAAACTCTGTTGACGCCCAGTATAGTGGGCGACGAATTCACTGATAAATCCAGCAATAATTGAGGTAGTGCAGAGAGGAAAGTAAGAAAATATAGGCAAAATGCAGTTTTAGATCTTCTACAAAGCCGTAGCTGTACTGCCCTGTTGTCAGATGGTCAAGTGCACAGGTTGCAAGTCCATGGGAACGCGCATACAAAGCGTGTGGAGGCTCCACTGACTCAGGTTGCTGACGGAGAGCCCAAAGCAGGGCATTTGTCAGACTGTGTATGTACTAAACAAAGTCATATCTGCTCCAGCAAGACCAAAATGCATGCTCCTGTCGGTTGCATGCAATGGCTTTTAGCAGCAGGTTTGACGATTTTGGAAACTGCATCCTCAGCCGTTCTGAGCGGCTTTCATGGCCTCCATGTAGGATGCTGACCCGAATTTACGGCGCCTTCTCTGTACTTCCTTTGCACAGAAGGATGCACGCTTGACAAACAGCAGCTCAAGTGCAACGCCAATGCTCCACCCAAAGCCCGTTTGGCACTTGTAACCTCCTCCTGCCCCGCACGACCCAGATGTCGCAGTGCAGGACTTTTCCGGTAGTGCTCCTAGTCTCTTGTAAGCCTTCGAGTAGCAACACATGCTCAGAAACAATATCGGCGTAATGCATATTAGCATTAATTTGGTACTTAGTGTACACTTGCGGTTGCAGCAAGTCACAAGCTCCACAACGCTAGAGGAACATCGGCAGCTGATAGCCTAAGCGTCTTCCTCCGGAGAACGAACCGCTAGCGGCTCCCTGAACTTGTATTTCGCACAGCAGCTCACCTGCATGCAGGTAAAGATATATCTGTCCGTCATAGATTTCACTGCTTCCACTGCGGCCTGACTTCCAAGCTCAATCATCGCTTCTACAGCCATCTGAAGAAGCGGTGGCCAGCAGTTCGCTCCATCCCACTGCTGTCCAGTGTCGAACTGAGTAGTCTAAACGCACAATTGGACAGCAAACAGACCCAACAAAGGCGAATCATGGTGGTGACAAGCAAGCATGGCAACCTGTAGACCAGAGAGAGGACCACAACTCACTGATAAGCCCCAGACACTCCACAGTCCTGATTTTTCAACGAGAAACTCTGATGATAAGACCTGCTCTCTGTGAGCTGCTTTTTCCTCGTCGTGTTCAGCGGGTGTCAGGTTGAGGCATGTACAGGTGCCTTCACTGCCATGACTACTGCGGTCGTGGCCGAAGAGACGACATGCTTGCAACTTTACTGGGGAATGCAGCTGCATGAGGAGGGCTGCAACTCCAGCTGACGTAACTCTCCTAGACTGTCGACCCTTAGATATGTCAAAATCAAACCTGCAAAATTTTGAAGCCCGTCCGACATACCAAAGTCAGCATATTTGGGCGAACCATAGGCCAAGTAGACTACCTACAATGTACTCCAGGCATGCTCAATTCATTCCTCAGCGAAAACTCTGACAAACGCCTCTCTATCGACTTCTACATATTCCATTTTGCTTATTGGTCCTCAGGGCTCTAAGCTGTTGTACGCCTAGACAAACCACCAGCTAGCTTCTTCATTCCACAACAGCCTCAGCATGGCTTCTCTGCGCTCATTTGCCCGTCTGTAAAAGAATTCAGGTGCTCTCTGCCCTTTGTATTGAACATTCGATCGACTTAAAACTTTGCCAAAGAAAAACAGGTACAGCTCGGCATGGTACAGAAAGCTGCTCAGAAACAAACACAGCCAGCAGAAGCATCCTGCAGTCTGCAGGAGTCGTTCCCACAGCAATAATCCGTTCAGAATCTGTTCTTCGTTGCCTAAACGGTAGCGTTACTGGAATTGCCATATAGTGCAGAAGGTATGTAACATGCCTGTTGAGATCCACTGGGAGGAATGACTCCGTACGTAAGTTGGGCATCACCCCGCATTCAGCTGCATCCAGGTCGTGTGGAACCCAACGAGAGGAAAAGTCCCATCCCTGCGCACCGGACCCCTAAAATAAACGAAAAATGAGGCTGTTCTTCAGGCGAGGCGACCAAAGACAACGCAAAACCCAGAGAGCGATCAGATGGCTAGTCAGATAGGTTGGAACCAAATAAACCCACCGACTCAGCAGCTGCTCGAATGCTGCGAAATATACATGCCCGATCTCCATCGCTGAATTCACGAGAGCCAGTCATCGCCCGTTCATGTGCCTCTCTAACTACTGCAACATCGTTCTTCCACGATTCTGTTCGTGGCTGTGCGACATGGCCGAGATAACGACTCAAGAAGAAGTCCTTTCCATCTGCAGACAGTCAGCATTTTGGAGCAAAGCTGCAGAGATGCTGAAACAAACAACCCCATTTCATCGTCACTCCCACTTAAGGCTATAAAGGCAAAAAGCACTTCGGCACCCACGTGTAATGCCCCTAAGAAACTCCCATATGTCCCTACTCCGCATGCTAAGACGTGCAGAGACTAGACAGACACCAAACCAGAATGCTGCTAAAGTGCTCCAGGTTGTAAGGGCGTTCTTACCCGCAGTGACACAGACTTGACGGGCGTCACCTTCGAGCCAGTATAAATATTCATGTTGTACATCCATGTAGGTGTTGCGAATCAGCTGCATATCATTTTCAAAGTGTCAGAAACTCTCGACATTGCACCGAGAAGAAAATCAGCTGGCGTGTCGTCACTGAGGCAGGCATTCACTACAGCCTTCGTAAGCCTGTCCATGTAGAAACCACCACGCTCACCTCCAGATCTCCAGTAAAGGCGTGGTAGGCCGAAAGCATCATACTGAAGACAGGAGGCTGGCTTCGAGTTAGGTAGTAAGAGCGCGTTCCGTCTGAAAAGCAAGTAGACAAGATCACATGCGTAGGTGTGGAAATCCTGTGGGGAAAACGAAAGCGACGGTGTGAAGACGTTTCCAGCACGATGCTTTCAGTACTTGGAATAAATCCAAATCTTCTAATAAGGTCTGTGAAGTTGAGAATGATGCCGCGAGCGGTGGAAATCATGCCACTGTATAAAAGACCGCGAATCGTCCAGTAGGAATCCCTGTAGAAACACAAAACATACATTCCAGAAATTCCCAACGCGGGATGTGCCGTGCGAAGGGCCATTTCAGCCCGACATGTGCTTTGTTTGCTTCCTTTCCTGTGATACAAGTACGCACCAGTAGTACATTTCTCTAAACCTGCCTCCGGGGATTATGAAGCCCCATGGGACGTCCACAAGCGATGATCCGGCTTCTTGATAGGCCCCATCCTTAGCAGTGCGAGGCTCAATAACAATTGAAGATAAAGTCTTCCTGCCCAAATTCTTCCACAAAAGAATGATATCCTGGGCGAATTTGTTTTCCTCGTGGCGCGTGAGCTCAGGAATGCTGCAGTTGGTTGTCGTCCTGCTGCGTAAGATAGGCTGTGACAAATCAGTTGAGCCGGGGGCACCTGCCAGACTAGTAACAGCAGCGAAGAGTTCTGGCTGTTGGTGAATATCCTCTCCGTGGGTTCCTGCCTGCGGTACTGCATGGGAGCCCTGAGGTCCATCGTCCGTCAGCCACACGGGAGTCGCTGCGTGGCAGCGCAGTAGAAAATGAGTGCACCTTAAGATTGGAAAAATCAAACAGGCCACGCCTGTGTTGTAGATTGGAGCATAAAACCCACAAGCTGCTTGTGAACCACGGCTTCTATGGTTCAGTAGAAATTAAGTGGTCGGAGACGAAAGGCACATGCGTACTTCGTGGTATGTCGGGTGGATTCCACTCGATGAGATCAGGGAAGCCTGGGTAAAAGCAGTCTTGAAATGCCTCTTCTAAATATCGTGTGAACGCATTATGTGGGAGGTTCTCGAAGCGGTCTAGGATGACGGGGATGGGTGCCCTCACAACCAAGTCAGCCAGATCCTTGTAGTCAAACTTGCCAAAGATCCTTCTCATTGCTGCGCAAGGAGCCGTGGCAGACGCAAGAAGATGATTTTCAGGGCATTTGAGGGGCATGCAAGAAAAGGCTTGTGCGTGTGAAGCGCACGGATGGACCATTGGTCTGCTTGGCAGTCTTCCGCGCAACCAAAACTTACCGGGGAATACGGGGCCATCGCTGCAGACAATTTCGTCAACTAAGATGACACTTCTCTTTAATCTCAAGGGCAAGTCATTTCGATCCAGTGAAGCAGCGTTTGTGTTACCCATTTCACACGCCAGAAACCGAGAAGGGGCCGCCCACAGTGGCCCGGTGTGCTGTCTCACTAGATGTTTCACGGTTTCCTTTGAACATTCTGTGGATAAACATTTGCAACAAACCAACTCTGTTTTGGGTTTCATAGGGCCTACTTGACTTGCTGCATGCGCCAGTGCCGGCAGCCCCCGCCCGGTCGCCATGACGGATTACGGGTAATTGCCTTTGGCCTGTATAGCAGAAGTCATCCATTATAGACAGCTAATCTTTCGCTATAGAAACAAAAGTATATTTTGGGATGCCCAATTTTTTGGACTAAAGTTTATTCTCCTGTGGTCACCACATGGTGACCCGGCAGAGAGGCCCAGCCTCGTCGTTTCAAGAAGTCTCGCTCAAGTTAAGGCCAGACAAAATCTAATGAAATACAAATTTTAACGACTAAAAATCTAGTTGTTAAGGGCCAATCATGCATTATACACAGTTGCCGCAGTATGCTGTTCGCAAATGCGTGTGTTGTTCCTGCTCCTAATACCTGGGTTGCTGTGGCGGGTGGATCTCATGGTGACTGTTGTCACAATATCTGAGGTTTGAGGATCTGGATATCAATTTCTATGGGTGGCTTACATGGCATTTCAGCTGTCCTAATATCAGAAAAAACATCGTTCTAATGTCTCATATCTCCCATATCGTCCATAATATTGAAACTGCGCTTGGGCAGCGGCATTCGTGGTACTCCACGCTACGGCTGTCAAACATAGTTGGAGAGCGTTTTCTCCCAGGCACATCTCGGAGCTGCCTGCACTCAAGATGAACAGATGCCAACCTGATAAATTTCGATGCTCAGCATCGAGGTTAAATCCCCTGGCCCCCTTCCGAAAACATGTAGTTCGAAGAATTTACAATCCACAGTGTATCTCATACACGTACTTAACGTGGGAAGTGCACAGAACGCGTTACTCATCTTCTGACTGCATATTCCACTCGGCCTGAGCAGCGACTTTGCTTATTATTTCTCCCAGTCAGCCACGCGGGCTGTCTGAGTCATACGCTTTTTCATTTGCCGTCATTTCAGGTCGTACAGCGTCTTGCTCCCTTCAATTAGAAACCATGGACAATTGGACAATCATCTCGCACTTCTGAAAAGCACACACGCTCCTGTATACATCTGCGAGAAGGAAAGCCCTAAATTAGTTGCTGGTATGGTTTTATGGCGCTACACGTCATGCTAGCCCACCCTACGCCGCAGATAGAGTCTTCATCCAGAGGCCGCAGAGCTGGTACCTCGTATAAATTTACCCGACCCAGGTTGGGCGTTACAAATGGTGCAAACCAATAGCACCTATCTACCACGGCTGCTGCCTTTACAACCATTATCTTACTAGGCTCGTGAGCAAACGCCTTCACACGGAGTGTCGACGCTCTTTTGACTGCCCGAAGAGACTGACTATGCATGTACCTTATGGCAGCTAGAGACAGCAGGCAGCCGCTTGCAGCAGGTTAACACCGCCGCTGGAGCCCGTCCAATTGCACGATTGGAGAGCATAAGAGGAGCAACAAAGGACTGTGGAGAGGCGTCTCGCCATCGCCTGGTCGTGCACATGCCTAAACGGCACCGTTCTTCCACATATCATTTCTGGAAAACCAGGAAATGCGAGCGAATCGACGAATGACAGAGGGAAGCGTCACTACGCTACGCATGCACTTATGCCTTTAAAGGATAGCCTGGAAGACAACCTTGATAATTACCAGTTACAGAGCTTGTGAACCTGTAAAGAGACAGCTGCGCCTCCTTCCTTCACTTTTGAGGGCGTGGGGCAGATGAACCCCCACGGGTTCCATTGTTTCCCGCTGCAGAAAACCATGACTGCGTACTCATTAGCCACAGCACCTCCTTTGTAGATTCATTTGCCTGGTAACGTGTTCCCTGATATGCTGGCTCTCGCTTCCCTTGTCTACTGTCCAAGCTTGAGAACACAAATAATTAACGGAGGCACTGGCACTGAATCCCATCTAAGCGATCTCAGAGTTCACAGGCGACTTCACTGTCTCTACGCCCTGTTCCCTCGTCGTCTGATGAAGGTCACGAAGTGTTACTTCTATGTCGAATTCTGACTGCCGAATGCCGTCGCAGACGGCTGTCCACCGCCAGCAGCATTTGGGTTGCTGTGCTTTGAGGCCTCTCCACGGGGGAATGGCAGGCTTGGTTTTGTGCAGTTCGTCAATGACAGGGGTGGATGCTGCTGAGTTGCAGGGAACGGCACATTCATGCCTTTCGCAATGCGCTTTTTGCAGAAGGCGAGAGCCGTCGGCTACACTCTCACATGCTTCCAAAGTACTCGAACAGCAATGTGGCCAGGTCCCTTGCACCTTCCCCGGGCTGTCGTCAGCAGACCGCTGAGGATCGCCCAATGCTGGAGTGCGCTCAGATACAACCACTGAATCGCATTGCGCAGATACGCAAACAGCCAGATGGAATTAAACCAAAGCGCCAGAAAAAAAAGACTGCCCATGTCGTAACTAGCTCACCAGGTGCAACTACCACAACATGACGCGTCGACAGTTGAACCTCGTCCGGCAAGAAAATCATCAACGGCGCGCCGGGGGAAAGTGTTATGCCCTGTGAGTAACACAAACGGTTGCATTTTGAATTACAATCGTCTCGAAGCAGAATACTTCAGGACAGTCTACTGACTTGTTCGACTGCCCAGATAATATTTAGCGGCAGCATCCATGCAAGTTTACTTCACTTGCGACTACTTCCTGTCACTAGCCGCCAGGGGTTTACAAACCTCGTCAACAAGAATGTGGCTGCGGACGATCAAACCAGCACAGGGGCCCGCGACCTCAACGCCGCAGACCGCATTGCCATTCACGATTGTTTGTCTTTCTTTAGACCATTTGAGCTGTCTGTCCCGTGCGCAACGGAGGCATGATGCATTTGCGGCTTTGTTCTTATCTAAGCAACCGTCCATATCCTTCTTTGAGGTGTGCCTGTCTTTAGGTAGATTTGCACTGTCCCCAAAACCCTCTGTGCATAAACCACAAGCTTGTTTTACTTCAAGATCTTTGTAGGAGCATCTGGGGAGGGAAGCCATCTCAAAGCTTTCTAGCACACAAAATCGACCACTCAAAGCCACATCTTCCAGACGAATGGAGGTGTCGCTCATGGCGCGGCCACTGGCTGCAAGTTGCCTTTGCTGCGGCTCATCGGGTTTCTGCCTCGCCACAAGCTTCAAGTACTGCCGGCTCGGCACAGGCGGAGGACACGCGGCGGGTGTAGCCAAAGTCTGCCAGCGCCTCGGCACCACCTGGCAACAAGCAGGGCTGCACAGCTCCCAACAAACAGGCAGAGAGCTCCATAAATATGAAAAGCTTTGCGTGATGCCCATTCTATGCAAATGAACGTTCATACCGCACAGAGCAATGACAGCGAATGTACTCGCAGCTGTGGAGGCAGCACCAAAGGACAGGGAAACGAATGGCTCACCACGTGTGCGTGCGGACAAACTCAAGCAGAAGGGGTAGGCCGAGTGCAGACACAACTGGGCCGCAGTACTGGTCATCTATCAAAACAATGCGATAACGGTGCAGATGGGCTTGCAGGAGTTCTGCAGTTCCATCCGGCTCGGCTGTCCCAGTATGCGAGTCCTGGCAATGATGCTGCCGACTGAGCCCTGGAACCACCCCCATCCCAGCGTCATCCCTTTGCTGGCATTCACAGCTCGCAGCGCCTACGCAAGTATGGGCAGGCGTCACTTCACCGGTAAGCACCTGAGCAATGCGGCGTTCGAATACCTCCTCCTCTAAAGCCTCCAGTGACCGAAAAACCTTTAGACTGTCGGGGCGGCCAAAACACTTTGCGTACGTCGAAGCGTTTTCCCAGTTGGATTCTTTCATCTGAATGAAGGGATAATGAATCAGAGACGTCGTGAAGATTGACGCAGCCAAGAAGAGTCAAAAACAGGGCATAGAACAACAAGATACAGCCCGGGGGCTAGATGCTTCGCATATCCCTTACAGCAACACACTGAGGCGCAGATGTTATTTGTTTCTCCAGGCAGTGTCAGTTGCAGTTATGCCTTCATGCGAAGGCATAAGCGAAAAATCAATTTATCTTACCACTACTGTGTGGACTTCCGAAACGCCCAACGATGTGGCTAAAAGAGAAAGGCGCAAAAGAGGATCTTCAGATATGACCAAGGCGCAGTTCCTCGCATAGGTGCAAAGGCAAGCTGCTTCATAGGCGCTGCCTTTGCTCGAATTGTCATTTTTATTGTTCAAGTCCCCGACGGTCACGACACTTCTATTATGGCCGGATACCCCGCACGTCTGGTCCCCAGTAAACTGGCTGAAAGCAGGAGGGATGCCGAGCTTGGGGACCCTCCGGCCGTACAGAGGCACTGTTGTGCATTTTTTGCACACAGGTAAAGGCCAGTGGCACGGTTCTACAGGAGCAGACAGCCGCCGCCTGCGCCCGTACAAGTCACAAGAGATGCACTGTAACCCACCGAGATACTAAATCGTAATCCCTCCCAACTGCATCGCAGGTGCAGCACGTCTGCGAGATGCCTGGGAAGATCGACTGGGCGTGCAAGCAAAGCATGCATGTAAACATTTATTACTGCAGGAGCAGTTGCAGCAGCACCGCCAATAGCCGATGGCTCTTCGCGGCGCTTCCTTCGCGTCCTCTGCAGCTACTGTTTCTTAGAGCCCTAATTCCCAGAGGCTGAGTCAATCTGAGGAACATAGTGCGAGCATACCGTAAGGCCCCCTTAAAAGCGTCCATCTTCTCTCGGCCTTGCCTCAGCCACTGAAGAGTCAATTCACTTGCCGGCCAGCAGTCCTCAAGCGTCAGTTCATCCTGCACCGCATCAGAATAACGCTGCATAGTTCGCAATTTTAAACTCCCCTTCGCAGCACGGACATGCGCACCCTGCATGCAGGCAGCCTATCAACAGGAATTGAATACTACACAGCACAAGGCAAACTTTTAGGTCGCGTGCTCTAGCCTTGCATACACAGCGGAGCAACATAGCAGACTGCGCAGGAATACCATTGCCAGCCACACGTAGGGAAGGCTCACTGAGCTAGCCTGCACCTCAGCACAGTCCGCTGAAGATCGTGATACCAGCCGTGAAGTCAGGTACAGGTCCGGCTTTGTGTGAAGATGATGCTGTGCGGTTGCAGCGGCAGCACAAGCACTGCAGAGGCACAGCAGGTCCACGTCTCCCTCCTCCTCCCCGGACCGTTGTCTGCTGGCCTTGCTGCATTTCTGAAAGTTCTCCCTGTCTGCATAGCATGCAAGTAGACGCTTCTTTGCAGCAAGAGGAAACTTATCAGGCCACGCCTGCTTTCGCCTCGAGCGTGGGGCCTGTGCACGCGCGGAAGGACACGATTTTCGTAGAAGCAGCTTTGCGATCTCGCCTGTAAACTGTGCCTGTAAACTGGGGGGGAAATGGATGCATCGATAAGCAGAGTGAAGAAAGTGCTCGAGTTGCTCTATACTGCGAAAATCAGAAAAATGCAATCACGGAAGAGCGAAGCAGAAAAGGGCAATCAGGTGGACTCTCCCCCTACAGAATGGCGGTTAAAAATGGTCAGGTAGGACTCTTCATGTGGGAGCTTCTTGGGTCGTTTGTCGCACTTCATATTGAATTTACAGACTCCTTAGGAACAGGAAGACAGATATCATGTATCTGCATCCAACATCTCCTGTGCAACGAATCGCATATTATCAGTACCTGCAGAGTGACCCCCTCTTCTTCATGCGGAACAAGATGGCGAAAGCAGGAATCCCTGAGGCTGCTTCAAAAACTCACATGCTAATGGTGGAGTTCCTTGCGCGTTTCTGTAGAGCCTTGTTTCTGCACGTCGCGTCAGCAAGGCAGCTATGCTCGGCGTCCGCTGCGCCTGCATGCCTCCACGACTCTACCAAAACTGTTGAGCGAAGCTGCTATGTGCGCCTTCAGTTGCGATGCTACCATCGTCGCTCCCGAAGGGAAAAACCAGCTGCAGTTCAGCCCACACCCGCGCTACAGACCATCCGACTGATAGATTTGCTAGGCTTGATACCGGCAATTTATCATCTCTAGATGCTAGTTAACAACTAAATTGGTTCATTTACTAACGCGAGTTGATGGGATAAGAAGATATGCAGCTTCTTGTAGTCGGCATAAACAGCCGTGCATAAACTGCCGTGCAGATCACAACTACGGTCGCTGGCGAATGGTGATGCAGATCCGTTGCTTACCGGCGGCAGCACGTCGCGTCAATGCCTTTAATAGCTCCCTATACACTTCAAATTACAAGGAGAATCGACAGTAACTTCGACGGCTGGCTGCACGGCCACTGCCCCGGCGAGTACCGCGTTCTCCGACGCTCCCAGGTAGTCCCCCCCCTCGGTGATTCTACTGTTTATGTGTGGGGCAGCAAATATATATGCAAAATGATGTAGGTCGCTTCATCAGTAGGGAAAGTACAGAAGTGTTCCGCCAGGAGCGGCGGACCTGCAGTGACGGCTACCGCTCCAGGACCTCGAGACGCGAGGTTGTACGCGAGGTTGTCTTCCGTGTGAAACTCGCCTTGCTCAGCCGCTCTTCAAAGACACGAAATTTCATTCGAAAAGATGCAAATAACTAGACAAATGTTCAGCAGCGCCGCTCCCAGGAACAGCCCGATACTTGAATCGGCGCACGAACAGGAATCTTCTCGAGTCATCCTTGTACACAGTGACACCAGCTTTTAACGACAAGCCCGTGAAGTTTATGAACTCTAAAGTGTTCCTGACCTTCTTGAAATAACAGCCTTAGGCAGGCACTGGGGCGACAATATCGAATTGTGCCGAAGATTTGGTCCCCCTCGTGTATGTATCGCTAGCGTAACTACGTTTAGAGCCGATGGTACGCAGTCATACGCAGTTCGGCCTTGAAGGAGCAGGAAGGCAGGGCTTCCCTTCCAACAGATGAGCCCAGTCGGCAATGCTTTCTCCTAACTCGCCGAGCAGAGAAAATGACCAGATTCACCTCCCGCTTAGCAGATTGTGAATGAAACAGGCTTAACCCAGAACCACCCATGGTTGGAGCTTCTTAGAGAATACAGCATCAGCACTGCCTTCGGGAGGTTTTGCTGGCTGGCTGGTCGGTTGTTGCTTCATTAGTCCACCTCCTTCAGTAGCAAGCAACAGCAAGCTCTTGACTGGAGAAGGCACCAGGCCACTGCCCTTGTCCTCGATGGAGCCCGTTCGACTCCAAGTTAGACATACAGTAAGCAAACTGCAGCGGACCTCTCTTGTTTTGTGGTGCACCTGTAGATAAATCCCCCCACGACTTATGCTAGGTAAGTGTGCCTAAAGTGGTAAGGGTGTTAATTTATAATTAATGGGGGATGGCATTTACGACTCCCCCAAGGGCTCGTTGGGTAGACAAATTCCATCATCAAAGGAAGCACCGTGAATTCCTGAGTCAAAATGAAGGGAATTAGTTAAAATAAAACAAATTGTAAGGTGGATCATGTGCCTGTATAAATGATACTGCATATCTGCGACCCAGGCACCTCATTGCACTCCGCCTCTGAGGTACGCAACTGCTTCCTCTTGAACGCACATTAAGCACAGCGTCCATCAGAGAGGTCCATGACCACAAAGCGAGGTAGATGAATGACACATACCTACTGAGTGAGCCCAATTAATGGCCGTCAGTTCAGCCAAATACCATGAACAAATACGGAAATTAGCACAGTTTCACCTCCAACTATCAATAAATCTGATCCCTTCCATGCGATTTGTGTGGGTTTACCAAGAATTCGATGGACAATGAGAATTCTGCTGCTGGTGATGACTGACACCTGCTATGTTGCTACTAGGGGGGGGGCCTTGGGCTAGCGTAGCGCAGCTGAGCGCGCATGCTTGCACAGCACCTAAAATGTCAAAACAAACAAATGAGGCCCCTCTGGTGCAGGCAGGAATAAACCTGTCAGCTTGAGTATAGCTGTAAGCAGCTGCCTTTCGGAGTCTCTCCGAAACGTGGCAGCACTCGTTAAGCCTGCCCAGAAGTAGTCTGAGACCTGCTGCGACAGGGGCTTCCTGCGCTTCATGTATAGGGACCGCAGTAAGTGCCCTGTCCTGCTACGAATGTCGCTCCGTCGCCGCCTCCGTGCCCCGTGCAGTTGCTGAGCCAGTGGGGGCAAATGTCCAAATCTGCCAAGTCTTCAAGTTCTTAAACAACAGCGCCAAGCAGGTCTCGCTGACGCACACTGCTGCTACGTGCCGCCGCTGGGCGTTCGGGCCCAACTGCGCTATATACCGCTGCCTCCCCAGAAGCCCCACCATCCTACTGTTTGTATTGCACCCTGTGCTGTTCGCCAATGGTCCAGGCAGAGGCTGCAGGCGCGGAGAGGCAGCCAGCGATGGCTCATCGACGGAAGGCACTTGGAGTGAGTTTGCCGCCGCCGCCACAGCTGGGGACCCTAAGATCGGGGAAGCCCTGGAAGAGTCAGCATCAGAGGCAGGAAACAGAGTTGTGCCGGCCGCTGCAGCAGCTGCTGCAGCAACTGCTGCTTTGGGGTGTTGCTGCTTGTCTTTGGCTGAAGCACGCGGGGAAGAAACCTGATGCATATGAGTTGTGGAAGACGAACTGGACGCCCTAATGTCTTCACCGCTTGAGTTTGTGAGCAAGTCGGCTCCCTTTGTGCCGTTTTGACCGCCACGGTTGCTGCGCACGCGAGTTCCTCTATGGGCTGTCCTCTGCATATCATCCCATTGTTCCACCTGCAGTATGTACAGCTCCTCAGGAGTTATGCCAAGTGTGGCTGCTTCCACGTGTAGTGCCCTGGCCCCCTCTTCCCCCACCAAACTAACGAGGAAAGAAATGTCTGTGGGACCCGAAGCCCACCCTGTGCGTGGGCAGGTAGGTCCCGTGGCAGGGGCCCCTGCTGCAACGACAGCAGCAAAACTTGGTCTGGTCCCGCTATCGACGGCTTGGGTACTCCGTTGTAGCTCACGCTGTGAGTGGGGCTGCCTCGATTCTTCTTCAGAGGACGACGGCTGCCTGCTGGAAGGAGCCGTCCTCCTTCTGGGAGCCGTCGAGGGGCCCCCGGCGCCCCTCGCTGCAGTCGCATTGTCATCACTGGGTTGAGCGTCATCAGCTGTGCTGGTACGGGCAGCAGCAGGAGAGGATCTGCAAACTGGTAGAGTCGGAGCCCTCCGCGTTGGAGGCAGAGGGGAAGGCCTCATGGAGTTGGGAATCTGTGGATCTCTTCTTCTCCCGTTAGTCCCATTTTCAAGGGAAAAGGGAGAAGCAAGAGGAGGAAACTCGTCTGCGTAGCACACAGCTACTGCTGATGCAGCATCCGGGTCAGCCTCTCCCTCCGTTGCTGCTCCAGGAGGCCCCACGGGGGGTCGCTCCTGCTCTCTCGCGAGCTCAGGAGGAGGGGTCCCCGCTGTTACTGAACCCCGCCTTGCCCGGGACAAGGCCCCCCCGTTATCGCTTCTATCCAGCACGTGATTTGCGTCAGCGTCTGCAGGCAGATTTTCGCTGCATTCCCCAGCTTCCGCTTGCTGCTGTTGTTGCTGCTGTTGGTGCTCCTGGTTCTGCTGCTGCGACGGTGCGTCGCTGTGATTTCCATTCGATCTGGTCTGTCCACTTGCTTCCTTCTGTGCGTCATAGAGCTGCTGCAGCTGCATTGCAGGCTCCAGCGAGCTCGCATTAAACCAGATGCCGCCTACTAGCGCTCCACTTCCCTCCTGCCCCCGACCCTGACTGCCCTGTGCCTCCGGAGGAAATACGGCTGGCGTTGAAAGCGCGATCGGCGATGCACGGGATGCATGCGTTGCATGTGCCGCATGTGCTGCATGAGATGCATGGACTGCATGCGCTGCATGATGTTTTCTGGTCTTGGTGTGTGCTTGCAGCTGTCTCTGCATCCATCCACTGCCGAATTGTTTCTTAAGACTCATCTTGCCGGCCTTTCTGGCCCCCTTAGTGCCGTTTCCGGGTAGGTCTCCCGCTGTATTTCCACCTCTTCTGGTGAGATTGCGTGCTAGGGGTTCACGTTCTGAATCTGTATCGAGTTGATCTTTGTTGAGACAGATACGTTCTGAATTTACATCGTATTCATCTTCTTCCTGGCTATCTGAAAGCGCAGCACTATGTCTATCACCCCTTGCCATCAGATCCACCCCAAAGAGTTTTGCATATCGTTGAAGATCCCAGACCATCAACAGCTCCTGCAGGTCAATAGTAACCAATCGTCTTACCCCATCAAATGCACATTGATATATTGAGCGAGGATGAGAGAACACGCACAGTCGCATAGATTGCAACTCCGGACGAGAAGGGGGAAGAATACACCAGGACTCTGGTTGCTGCGAAAACGGCTGCCGCATTTGCCGTAGCTGATCCAGAGAAGATCCTATCAGTGTTGCATGCATGCGTTCCTGGTCAGCTGTGCTTCGGTGTTTTCTCTGTGTGGTTTTTGTTGTTCCTGTTGGTTTTTCTCCTGTTGATGCATCTCGAATCTTCATCTGTACCACCCGAATCACAGACCCATCCACTACCACCCACCGTCGGCCCCCCAATGGCTGCAAGAACGAAGGTCGCCTCGCCACCAGCAACTCCAGGCGTGAGCACTCCTTAGGTGACAGCAGCATAGCAGCAAACTGCTGCTGCGCCACCGGCAAATAACCCCCCAAGGGCACGTGCTGCGGCCGCGGTAACCCATAGCGACCAAACCTACACAGATCCTCAGCGGCCACCACGGGGGTTTCTGCCGTAGGGGAGACGAAAATATGAGCAGGCAGAAGATGCTGACAATACACACAGCAAAGCAAACAAAGCACAGAACACAGCATCAACACAAAACACCAACACGCACCACAAACCAACCCACGGTCCACTCCCTCAATGTATGCACAGCGCTGAAATGGAGATATCTACTCAAACAAAGGCAGAGATAAGAACAAAACAACAGCATCAGTATAAGTCTAGAACAACAAATGCAGAGATAAGAAGAAAAACAAAAACAACAGACACGTCATATGTCTACAGCCACAAGAAGAACGAAAAAAACAACACTGTACTGTACTGTACACCTTAGTTGAGTCACAAGTAAATATGCGTTTCCTGTGGCCTGTAAGCAAGGTAAGGAACAGGGGTTGGGTGATGTCTCCAGCTATCTATCTGTATTCTTACACTGAAGTATACGAAGCAAACTCTCGAATCTCGGGGTGTACAGACAGCTAACATGCCGTTGTTCAAGTCCAACGACACCAGCTGAAACCTCCCGCGTATCGTCAGCACGCATCGCCACTGCCCCATAAACCCATGAACATCTGATGGACCTTCCCCAGAAGAAGTCTTCTCTACACTCCATATAAACCTAAACACCTTCATACCCACTTCCTGGCTGCATGCAAACAGCCAAAGAGCCTCCGCCTCCACCCCTCCACAGGTGCGCACCCCGCCCGGAGCCCCCTGCTTCAGCATGGGGGCCCCCGGGGCCCCTGAGGCATCTTGGTTGCGTGCCTCTGCTGCAGCAGTAGGGGCCCTAGTCCAATGCCATGAGAAATCTGTCTGTTGGGTGGGGACAAGGAGGTCAGGCTGCTGCTGCTGCTGCTGCTGCTGCTGCTGGGAAGAGCGGGAGGCCCAAGGGGTCCCTCTAACCAACTCTACATAATCTACGGCTCCGCTGTCTGCCCCGAAGCTGCCGACCTCCATGAAGGAAACCCCTCGAGCTGCTCGCCGTGCAGTCACAGCGGGACAGGGTACCCGGGAGCTGCTACTACTGCTGTTACTACTGCTGCTACTACTGCTGCCGTCAATATTGATGCTGGCGCTGCTGCTGCT
>NW_013571342.1:14902-15815 GCF_000499745.2 Eimeria mitis | reverse complement strand
ACTGCTGTTACTACTGCTGCTACTACTGCTGCCGTCAATATTGATGCTGGCGCTGCTGCTGCTGCTGCTGTTGCTACTGTTGTTATGGCTGTTGTTGTTGCCGTTGCTGTTGCTGCTACTCCCTCCAATGCTGTTGTTTGCGTCATTGCTGCTGCTGCTACTGCTGCTGCTGCTGCCGTTATTGAGATGGGTGTTTTGCTGTCGGGTCTCCTCCAGTCGCTGTGTCTGTACAGCTTGCGCAGGTGCTTTTGATCCTGCAGCTGCTGTTGCTGCTGCTGCTGTGGTCGCTGTTGCTGCTGCTTTGCCTCGAATCCCAGCCAGACAGCTGCCGCAACAGTAGCAGCGACGGACGAGACACCGGGGAGGAGGCGTGCAGAGGATGCGGCCGTGAGAGGTGCCCACAGCAACAATCCCCACAAAGACAGCCAGAGGCAGCTGCTGCAGCGAGAAGCTGATAGCCTTGGCTCTCCTGCCGCTGCTGCTGCTGCTGCTGCTGCTGCTGCTGCTAGGCGGTACAGAGTCCTGTTGAACTTGCTGCTGTGGGCCCACACCTGCTGCTGAATGGCTGCTGTTGCAGGGATGCCCCGTTTGCTGCTGCTGCTGTTGTTCCTCTTCCCCTGTCTGTGTTCCAGCTTGCTGCTCTCCTCCGCCCGTCTGGGGCCCCCCATTCCCCTTCGGGGGCCCCCCATCGCTCGGTGCTGTCCCCCTCGGCGCTGCTGCTGCCTGTCTTTTTTCTTTATACCACAGACGGCATTTGGCTGACTTGAGCATCTCATCCTCACGCAGCAGACAGCATACAATAGAGTGAGCCTGAAAGCGAGAGCCTTTGGGGGAGAAAGTACAGAGAGCCACAGGCCATACACGTTCAGGTGTAGGGGGCCTCGCAGCTATCTCTCTTGCCCGCAAACAACAT
>NW_013571342.1:14347-14802 GCF_000499745.2 Eimeria mitis | reverse complement strand
TGAAAGCGAGAGCCTTTGGGGGAGAAAGTACAGAGAGCCACAGGCCATACACGTTCAGGTGTAGGGGGCCACGCAGCTATCTCTCTTGCCCGCAAACAACACCGTGCTGCAGCAGCAGCAAAAGGATCAAAAGGAACACCACCAAGAACAGCAGCAATTGCTTCAGCACAACTATCCAAAGCAGCATGCCCGTTCGGCGAAGGGATATCTGTTTCATTGTTTTCACCCACAATATCTTCTGCGCCCAAGCTTTCTGCTGCTGCTGCTGCTGCTGCTTCTGCTGCAGCTTCTGCTGCTGCTGCTGCACCTTCTGCTGCTGCTGCGGAATCTTCATGGGGGCATGGAGAATGCTGAACCCCTGGTGGTGGCTCGATTTTTATTGGGGGGAGACAAAGAGACAGCACACGAACCTGAGGGCAGTACCCGATGCCACTGTTAGCGTTTTGTGCGTTCTG
>NW_013571342.1:6481-14319 GCF_000499745.2 Eimeria mitis | reverse complement strand
GGGGGAGACAAAGAGACAGCACACGAACCTGAGGGCAGTACCCGATGCCACTGTTAGCGTTTTGTGCGTTATGGCTGCTGCTGCTGCTGCTGCTGCTGCTGCTGCTACTGTTGCTGCTACTGCTGCTGCTGCTACGGGGGAGTTGGGAGGGTTTGCTGTTGCAGGCCGACACAGAGGAGACCGGCGGCAAGATGCCCAGAGAGCTGTCGAGGGGGGCCCCTCTTTGGGGGCCCTCATCACGCATGCTATCCCCAAGACAAGGGTACAGAGGATGCGACGATAGATGAGCCCAGCTTATATGCAATCTATGTTGCTGCTGCTGCCGCTGCAGCCGCTGCTGCCGCCTGCGTTGCGACTGGGGGAGGCGGTGCCCCGAGCAAGCGCCCGCAAAAGAGGAGCCCGCAGAGGCATCTGCAGAATACTGCGTCTGCTGCTGCTGCTGCTGCTGCTGCTGCGGCTGTGGCTGCGGCTGCAGCGGGCTCAGCTCGTCCTCTCCTAGCAGCCAGCCTTTCGGTGCGAATGCACCGAACTGAATAAGAGGCTCTGCATCTCTTGGTATGGAGAGAGGGAGGACAGGGAGTTTTGCCTCAACGCAGCATCGTCTAGGGAGAGCACGTACTGCTGCTGCTGCTGCTGCTGCTGCAGCTGCTGCTGCTGCATGCACTACAAATACACGGCCGCTCGGTAGAACAAGAAACAGCGGAGATGGCTCTGTAGATCTCCCCGCTAGATGAGTTCCCCCAGCAGCACTGAAGCTCGCAGGCAGCCCCACAGATGGCCGTGCATGCAGGCTGAGGGGTGCATCTGGGGCTATAGAATAAAAAGTAGAGGAGGAGCCAAGAGGAGGAGAAGGAAGAACAAATGCTTTATCAATAGCCTCAGAGTAAGGAACAATATATCTCTGCTCAGCAGCAAAATTTCCGCAGCGCCAGTTCGAGTTCAGGCTACCAATACGCAGCAAGTCAGGGCGAGAGACCTGAGGCAAACGTCTGTTGAATGTCTGCCACGATCGAACCTGCTTCGTCTCCTCATGTTTTATCCCTTTACGACTGCTGCTGCTGCTGCTGCTGCTGCTGCTGCCGCTGCCGCTGCCGCTGCTGCCGCTGCCGTAGGTGCCGCTGCTGCTGTTCACGTTGTTCTTGGTGCTTGTGTTGTTGTTGCTGCTGCTGCTGAGTATAGGAGAACAGGTAGGAGAGAGGAGCGGGAGCAACACGTTCTCCCCATGACGAAGTATGCGCTGATGCAGCGCAAAGTGTGTCCAGCAGGGGAGAAGAGCTGGGGTGTCGCAGAGTGTAAGAAGAGAAGAATTCAGAGATAAAAGATTCAGAAAAGAACAAACATCCAGGCATCGAGCTACAGCCTCAACACAACGAAGAGGAGCACCGTGAAGAAATATTTCCAGTGCAGACGAGGAACAACGCCCAACGGATCCATCGGCACCAACACCCTCACCCTTGCATGCACTGCTGCTGCTGCTGCTGCTGCTGCTGCTGCTGCTGCTGCTGTTGCTGTCGCTGCATGCCGATACACCCGAGCTACAACTTGCTGATGGACGGTCACCGCAAACCCCAGGCAAGGGCTCTCCTGAAGCTTCTTTTTTTGCGTCGCACCAAAGGGACATTCCGTCCACAAAAATAACTCCAAGCAAAAATGCAAAGCGATGCACACAGCAACAGAAACGCGCGTGAGGTGTACAGACACCTCAGATGGGCCGACGCCCCTCCGTCCCCACACGGAGGAGACACTACCCTCTCAGCCTTATCAAGATGAAAAGGAGGCAGAAAGAGACAAAAACACAAGAAGCACGCTCGCTGGACTCGGTATTTCACTATGAGCAGCGTCTACAGACACCACCAAGCCTCTGTCACCCCTGGATGCCTCCTATGCCCTCTTCAGCGACGCGGCCTCTCTACCCTATCTATGTTTTATCTGCTGCAGCTCGCGCTGCTGCTGCTGACGCTGCTACTGCTGCTGCTGCTGCTGTGGCTCTGAATGAGCCGCGAGACCACGCTGGTGGAGCCTCCAGGGGACCAAAGGGCCGACGTCAGTGCGCAGCGGCTGCACAGATGGGGCTTGAGAGAATGCGGTCTGGGTCAGGGTGTTGAGAAAACCCCTACTAACGACAAGACAGCAGCAGCAGCAGCAGCAGTAGCTGCAGCAGCAGCAGCCGCAAGTGATGCGGTTGAAAGGCGAGAGGCGGTGCAGGGAGCTGCGCCCGCGAACATGAATGAAAAGACGCAGCAGTAATGCTACAGACCTCCTCGGTTCCTCCTGTGTAATTCTAGAAGGCAGTAGACAGAGGGGCCTGGGTCCCTAGAGAGGCTCTTCGGCACCAAGGAGGCCCATGTAAACATAGAGAGCGAAAATAACGGAGACAGTGGAGCTAGCAATAAAATCAGTAACTGAAACTATGAAACAAATCCGGGGTCTAACGTCGGCTTTCATGGTTTCCTTTAGGGTTTAGGGTTTAGGGTTTAGGGTTTTGCGGCAGAGGCCGCGCGGACAGCAAGCTGAGGAGGCTGTGGTGGGCCCCCCCCTCTTCCCGCTTCGTGTTGTTTCTTCTCTTGCCTAGCTGGTTAGTGAAGAGGGTTATTAAAAAACTTTGTTGCTATCTTTCCATCTCTAAATAATATTATTATGGCCTCACTTGCCTCTTCTTTTAGCATCTTAATGTATACACCTGTTACCTGAAAGAGAGAGCAGGCGGCCCTAGGGCTCAGGGGTTGAAGCACTTAACGCTGTTATACAGCACGAGGAGGACAGTAATTAATTAAGTTTATAGCTAAACACAAAAAACATATAAAATACTTCTCCTCTCTCTGGGTTATTTATTTCTTGCAGTCAGGCGCAATACGACTCAGAACCTAGGCTGTCGTTCGTGGTGTTGACCCCCATCATGCTGTGACGTGTCTGTGCGAGTATTTCTTTAGTTATTATTTGGGTTTCTTTTTTATCGTTATTTATTTTCACACTCCTTTCTGTATTGCATATTCAATCGAAGAGACACTGCAGGCTGACTATCAGTTAGTGTAAGGTGTCCTGACCGATGCTTATTTGTTTGCCCGCTCTGCGTGCAAACCGGCTAATAAAGTTCAAGTCAGTGTTTATGAATTGTCTACGGAGTTATTGCACGCACTGAAGGGGCCTTGGTTAGGCCTTTGCGCAGGCCTGCCTTGCAGCAAAAGTTGCAGCAGAGAACGCCACGACTCACCACATACCGCTACTTCTCCAGAACAGCTACAGGCCCTTCTTCCGTTATGCACAGGATCAGCTGCATTGGTGAACACCTAAACTCGAGTGCTTTCACTTTATTGCAGCTCTGTAACGAGAGCCCTTGGTATTATCCGAAAGCCGCCGTGAGCGGCAAACTAGTTGAAATATTCAAGTATTCCCCAAAGGCAGCTGACCGTCTATCCAATCTCCAAGCGTCCTGTGCGCAGCAGCTTAACGGCTTCGGGATTGTGCGAAGGGAGGCACCCTGACATGGGTTGCACCTTCCTGCAACTGCAACTAGCGATGCAAGTTAGCTCCGCGCGCAACCACAGCCAGGCCCTCTGCTGCATGCACTAAGAATGTAGAGAACTGTTGAACACTGACTTGACCACCTACAGCGAGACTGCTCGGAGGTAGGGATACATGTGCGAGGTGCACGTAGACCTCGCTATACTTGATCTCCCCCTCTCCCTCAAAGGGAGCAAGCCCTCGGGTGACCGGTCGAAGGAAAAAAAATAAATTGACAGGGAAAAGCGAGCAAGCAGCATCTAGCAATGGCACTTCTCTATACCACTTCCACTGCCAACCCATTATCCTCGTCTGCGAGCCCACTCAGTGGCATGGCCACGGATCAGCTACAACTCTCTGTGATGTGTGATTGGTTTGGGGCCCGGCCTCGCAAAGCATCTGGACTAAGATGCTTCCACCGCTACCTATCAATTGTCCCTGTCTAAGAGCCCATTCAGGGGCATCCAGAACGGGTCAGATACAACGCCATGTGCTGTGCAAGTGGGAAAGGCCATGCTGTGCCTGGGCACGGGTTGGGGAAGTTCCAAAGTGTAGCTTCCAGCTCGAACTACAAGCAAGGACGGGGGCAAAGAAATGCTCCTGAGGAATCGCTTCGCATGATCTTTCTTAGAAACCCACTCGTTTGATGGGCACCTTGGGCATCTAGCATAATCTCCGCGTTCTCTGTAGCGCCTGCCAGGCATACTTCTAGCGTTTCAGTCTCCTCCGATGACGCCGCTGCCCATTTGTGAGGAGAGTTCTGGAAATTTTGGTAAATCCCTGAAACCTTTGAGGAAGTCAATTCAGTGGCAGTTGGTCTACTACCTAACCCAACGCGTTCACCCCCTCGGTTTATAGAGGAAGCATTTTGATTGATCTCGAGAAGAAAAAGCGGATGGCTCCACCCAGCCCATGACGAACTACTTCTGCAGCCGGCCTTCCTGCATGCTTCGACGAGCGTGGGAGTCCACAAAAACCTAGACGTTTGGGCTAAAAGGGAGTGCTTGCCGTAGTTTTGTTGCTTAGCATTATTCTGTTTTCTGCATGCAGTACAACACCGCCGCAAGCTATGTATGGAAGTCAGCAGATGTGAGAAATTCCCCTTCAGAAGGGCAGCTCTAAGGGGAGTTTACGGCCTTAGGGATCATGCGTTCCTGGGAACTTGATCCCACTCACCTCAGTAGATCCTGCGTCGTGTGCCCCCAATGAGAACACAAACGCAGACGGAAAACGCAATTGTGAGGTCTAGTAGGGATACAAGTTCACTTACACGATGGGGTGATGCGAATCCATAACGCTAGAGGTACTGCGGGCCCTGTAAGCTATTGAGACGTGAGGAGAGCCTTCGGTCCCTCACATGCTATGCTGAGATCTGGTCAAGATTACTTAGAGTATTTCTCTTTAGAACAAATGTTTGCAGTTAGCTTTATGTATTACTAGGTTGTATCTCTGAAGGAGTACAATGGGGCGCACCCATAGAACCCCTATACTCATATGAATGGTCACTTCATAAAGAATGTTTAATGTTTTCACCAATGCTGTACTCAATGTACATCAATATGCGCTCACAGACACTTCCACTGTTCACACAACCCTCAGCCTTTTCACAACGAGCACGGCAATGTTGCCGTGATTGTAGTGAGTATTCACCGCAGCAGATGCGGGCACAGAAATCTCGCTTCCCGCAACCAGACTTAACCTCAAATCAGACAGTACTGTTTCTTTATTGCTCAGAAAAGCCAGAAAACAATATGTCGAAGAGCGGTCTTTTGTATTGCCAACACAGTCTGCACAGAGGGGGGAAAGAAAGCCACTTTGATGGGTCTTTCTGGCTACAACCTCGCAAACGCTTCACAACCGTTCGATTGTTCCATTCAGTTTAGTCATCGCCTTCCCCATGATTCGCCGATCTCATATTATGCTCGATATTAAGATACGTCATGGATTTGCGCCAGAAGTTGTCAGCGTACTACGGGCCCTTGTCAGTATAGTTTCGGGAAAGTGTGGAGCTCCAGATATGACTAATTAATAATTGGGCCGTGCCCTTTGCTGTAGCTGAGCTTGAGAAGGCGATAAAGTGAGCAGACTTGTTGAGTCTACCCCGAACAATGTAAGTGCTATCACAGCCTCTGTACGAGGCTAAACCCACTAAGAAATCCTTTGAGATATCCGTCCATACCCGATGAATATTCGGAAGACTCTGCAAGTGTCTGGACTTGAGAATGTTCCGAGGCTTTTGCTGGTTGGATTCCGCTCAAGTCAGGACATATACCCTGTTGAGAGCTGCGCCTTATGCCACTCAAAAAGCTTGGCCACTCTCTCCGCCTTTGTTATCACCCCACCAATGACCGCGATAAGCATGAATGTGCATTTTACGCAGAGCGCTTCTGCAAAGCGGAGGTTGAATGTATCATCGGCAAGTTAGCGTTTTGCCTGGTGCCCCAAGATATCGTTGTCTATGCTGTATTGCTTAAGCCGTTCCCAATTTTCGATTTGAGCACAAAACACTACCGTTTGTATATCTGGAGATATACAAGCGGTAGTGTTTTGTGTCGCGCTTGTCTGCGAAGATTCCTGTTAGCAAGCAAACAGGAATCTTCGCAGACAAGCCCGTTTACAGAAGAGAGTGTGTGATGCGTAGACCGCCAGGAGTGTGCAGCAGCAGCAAGATTGGTGGTACCCTTGATATGCTTGACCATGAAGCCGTCCTGCATGAGCCGAAAAAGCTATCGAATAACTCTTGCACTGTCATAGTCACGGAAGCCCGTCATCAGCTGTGTCAGGGATTTCTCATGGGTTCGGGTGTGATGTGCCTGCCGTATAGATAATTTTGACACTTTCAGGCAGCGTAGCGCCTGTTACCACTCGCCGCGTACTTATGCTCTCTTTTTCTGAAATGATTTCAGTATCAAACCACTGTTTGATACTTTTCTCTGAGTCGTTGGCTTGGCGAGAAAACATCACCGCGACTTCTTTGTCATTGTCACTGGCTATTAAGAAGACGCATTTGTCAAAATCAGGAGATGCAAGCTTTCTCCTGCTGTGTGTGGGCATGGATATGCCTTGCAGCATTACTCGCATCAATGTGCGTTGCAGCTTATTGCATGTCGACCCCCCTCCGCGCCAGCCCTAGGAGTTTGTGCCGCTCTGCCCGAACCCTGGGGACCTGGAGGAGAAGTCAGCTGTTTTGTGTGCATTTGTACTTTAAGCCTTTTGACTCCAGTGCATGTCTTGCCTTTCTTCGTTTGAGTTGAAGGGCTTTCGTCAGACTAGCCGAGCCCCAGGAAGTTTCAGGTTGTCCTGCAGCACGAGTTCTGCATGCAGGCCCTCTTGGCCGCTTGATGAGAATGGAGGGTTTCACGTATCTAGAGGAGACAAATTCCCATCGCTGTACAGGGGCATCAGTTTCCTTAGTCTGTATATTTTGGCTTTGCTTGTGGCAGTTGAAGGGGGCGTTGCGAGCGTACAGATAAAGCGCCCCCGTGTGTATGAAGATAATCTTCTTTTGCATGTATAGATACATCTTTTCTCTGTATTGTTTTTGTTTAGATGGAGAACCAATGGTTATCTATGTCTTATGCTGTATGGGGGGCGACCCGGTCAAGGGTATCGGTGGCTGGCTATACCTCCCCGTCGCCACTTATTTTTGGTTGTGTTTTTAGGTCTTTCTTGGTGCATACGTAGCTCCTACATGCTGATGTTAATGATTATAATTTATTATTCTATTCATTTCTTAACAAGAGATGAGTGGGGTGCTCTGCGAGCATGCAGTTGTCCTAATAACCACCACCCCGCCACCAGCGGGGCGGCCGGGGTGGCTGCAGCAGCAGCTGTTCCTCTGTGCTGCTGCTGCTGCTGCTGCAGCACGAAATAAAGTGCATGCATATGTTTGCGTGGCAACAAAAGGGCCGATGTTTGCAAGCAAACAATACTAGAATCTTACCCGAAGGTCAGAGACCCTAGACACCCCGCCCTACACCCCCAACGAGCAGCAGCAGCAGCAGCAGCAGCAGCAGCAGCGCAAGCAGCAGCAACACCACCGTCTCAGTCTGCAGCAGCACAGCAGCCGCCAGCCAGCCTGCAGCCTCACCTGTGCGCCTGCTGTTTCTCCTGCAATTCAGTTTGAAGCATTTATGTATATTGTGGTTGGTTTATACGCCAACCACGAGACAGCAGCAGCTCAGCTGTCTATACACCGCAGCTGCAGCGGTGTCTTCCTCCCTCCTGCTGCGTGTAGTAGTCGTTGGCCCCTCTTTTTCTTTCCATCCTCTTGCTGCTGCTTGCGTCTTTAACTTTGTTTTTTAGTTTTCTTATTGCTCCTTCTCCTCCATACACAA
>NW_013571342.1:5303-6381 GCF_000499745.2 Eimeria mitis | reverse complement strand
CTGCTTGCGTCTTTAACTTTGTTTTTTAGTTTTCTTATTGCTCCTTCTCCTCCATACACAACCCCCCCCCCGTCGTCCCCATAGAGCCTGCTTGCTGCTGCAGCTGAGGGGGGCCCTTAGGGTATTATGAGCGCCGCGGGGGGGCCCAGGCCGCCTCCCAATATGCTGCAACATGCGTGTTATACCGGGAACTCAGGCTGAACCTCAGCAGCAGCAGCAGCAGCAGCAGCAGCAACAGCAACAGCAGCAACAGCAGCAGCAGCAGCAGCAACAGCAACAGCAGCAACAGCAGCAGCAGCAGCAGCAACAGCAACAGCAACACCTCAGAGCTAATAACAACCGCGATCCATCCGCTCTCCCGCTGCCAGAGGCTCATGCAAAGAACAAGACACCGCCGCAGCACCTGCAGCAGCAACTGCTGCAGCAGCTGCTGCTGCAGTTGACAGGAGACCAGCAGCAGCAGCAGCAGCAGACAGCAGCAGATCATAACGCGGTCCTTCATAATGCAGCTGTGGCGCAGCAGCAACAGCAGCTGCAACAACAGCAGCTGCAGCAACAGCAGCTGCAGCAGCAGCAACTGCAGCAACAACAGCTGCAGCAACAGCTGCAGCAACAGTTGCAGCAACAGTTGCAGCAGCTCCAACAGCAGCAACTGCAGCAGCAAAGACAGCAAGCACAGCTGCAACAGCCGCAGCAGCTGCTGCAGCAACAGCAGCAGCAGCAGCAGCAGCAGCAGCAGACTGTTGCCTTGCCCGCCGAAACCCTCATGCAGATACATCGACTCCTGGGGGTTTCTGTGCCGCAGGCTGCTGCTGGTCCCAATGCTCAGCAGCTGCAGCTGCAGCAGCAGCAGCAGCAGCAGCAGCAGCAGCGACAGGTAGCGG
Organism: Eimeria mitis; assembly: GCF_000499745.2. Taxonomy (NCBI): domain Eukaryota; phylum Apicomplexa; class Conoidasida; order Eucoccidiorida; family Eimeriidae; genus Eimeria; species Eimeria mitis. Next base: position 5,497 of record NW_013571342.1, on the reverse strand, counting down.
CAGTAGAAGAGCCGGCGCGGCGCCTGCCGGATGACGCAGCAGCAGCAGCAGCTGCTGCAGCAGCTGCAGCTGCTGCTGCTGCTGCTCCCCATTCCGTAGGTAGGACCCCGGCTAGCCAGGAACCTATCAAGCTGCTGCGGCAGCGCCTGCAGCAGCTGGAGCGGATGAAGCAGACAAGCGATCTGCAGCAGCAG
>NW_013571342.1:4214-5216 GCF_000499745.2 Eimeria mitis | reverse complement strand
CTGCAGCAGCAGATGGAGAGAAGCAGCAACAGTCGCTGCAGCAGCGGCTAATTAACTTCCTCTCCCAGCAGCAAAGACAGCAGGGGCGGCTGCTGCAGATACTGTCGCAGCACCGGCAGCAGGAGAACGCCTCAGGCGAACTCTCGCAGCAGCAGCAGCAGCAGCAGCAGCAACAGCAGCAGCAGCAGCAGCAGATGGATCAGCAGCAGGGGGACTCGCTGCGGCAGCAGAGGGCGAAGCTTCTTAGTCGCATCGTGAATTTGCTGCAGCAGCAGCAGCAGCAGCAGCAGCAGCAACCGTCCAGCACGGTAGACATGGAGGAGAGTCATCAGCAGCAGCAGCAGCATGCACCCGAGGATCTCGCTGCAGCAGCAGCAGCTGCTGCTGCTGCTGCTGCTGCTGCTACTGGCTCCCATAGGGGCCTCGGGGGGCCCCACCGGGGGGAGATGGGGGGCGGCCGAGCGGGCCAGGGGGCCCTTGAGGAGTCTCCATCTGTAGAGGGTGATGAAGCAGCAGCAGCAGCTGCTGCTGCTGCTGCTGCTGCAGCATCTGCTGCTGCTGCTGCTCTACAGCCTGATGAGCAGCAGGATGTTGCTGCTGCAGCATTGACGCGGCATGCACTCTCAGGATTGAAGCCGTTGCTGCAGGCAGCGTATAGACTCCCTCATTTCCCTGTGCAGTCTGCTGCTGCTGCAGCAGCAGCAGCAGCAGCAGCAGCAGCAGCAGCGGGAGGAGGAGGAGCAGCAGCAGCAGGGGACAGCAACAGAGCAGCAGCAGCAGCACGCAGCAGCAGCCCCCTAGGGTCTTGTCTTGCTGCTTGTCTCTCCTCTGGTGCTGAGGAGACAGCTAGGGGGCTGAGCCTGGGCCTCGGTGTCAGTGAGTGGCAGAGAGACAGCGCCTTTCTCTTTTGTGAGCTCTCCAGGCTGCTGCGTGCTGCAGCACAGCTGCCCCCGGAACCCCTACTAGAAAGTCTCCTCAGGGTAGACCCGCAGCAGCAGCAGC
>NW_013571342.1:1520-1826 GCF_000499745.2 Eimeria mitis | reverse complement strand
TGGTGAGCTCTGCTGCTGCGGGGTGTACATACACCTCAGCTCAACTCAAGTTTTTATAAACCACCCCTAGGAGGCACAGCAATACATAGTATAAGTGCTGCTGCTGCTATTCGTGCTGCTGCTGCTGCTGCTGCTATTCGTGCTGCTGCTGCTGCTGCTGCTGCTGTTGCTGCTGCAGGACTGGAGACACTGAAGGCCATTGAACGCAAAGTGTCTCCTCATGCAGCTGTCTCCGTCTCCCCCACAGCATGGACAGTGCAGCTATCGGGCCCTCCTGCTGCTGCTGCTGCTGCTGCTGCTGCTGCA
>NW_013571341.1:3893-6729 GCF_000499745.2 Eimeria mitis | reverse complement strand
CCTGCTGCTGCTGCTCCTGCTGCTGCTGTTGCTGCTGCTGCTGCTGCTGCTGCTGCTGCTGCTGCTGCTGGTTTGTGCTGCTGTTAGAGTCAAGAGACAGCAAACTAAAGGGGGCCAGCACCAGCAACGAAAGCCAAGCGAAGAGGGAGAAGACACAGCTCCATAGCGGCGCGCTGTTCATACAAACTGCAGCAGCAGTTGCTTCTGCTGCTGCTGCTGCTGCTGCTGCTTCTTGTGCAGCTCCTGCAAGGGGTTCGTCGCTACTCGGATGTTGCTCCGGCTGGACCTCCTCCTGCTGCTGCTCCTGCTGCTCCTGCTGCTGCTCCTGCTGCTGCTGCTGCTGCTGCTTTTGCTGCTGCTGCTGCAGGGCATCTGCAGCAGCTAACACCTGCTCCAGCAGCTCTGGCTCCTGCGGCAGCAGCGAGCGAATGGCCTTGGTTCCCCTCACCTTGCAGTGTATGTACACCAGGTGCAGCAGCACACGAACGCAGCAGCAAGTAACCGCAGCTGCCCACCTGCAACGAACTAACTTGTCCCCCTGCTGCTGCTGCTGCTGCTCCTGCTGCTCCTGCTGCTGCTGCTGCTGCTGCTGCTGCTGTGCTTGCTGCGTCAGCAGCAGCAGGTTGCTCCTGATAGGCTGCACTACTACTTCTAGCTGCTGAGGGAGATGGGGGTCCAGCAGCTGCGGCTGCTCCTGGTACCGCTCAAGTGTATAGACAACATCTGCAGCAATGCTGCAGAAGCATCGCAGCCACCTCTTTACATTGAATACTGTTAAAGGCTCCATATCTGCTGCTGCTGCTGCTGCTTCTGCTGCTGCTGCTGCTGCAGTCGGTGCCCCAGAACCACTACCCGGAAACGGGTTGCTTGACGCAGACGCATGAGAAGCTGTTGCTGCTGCTGTTTGCGGCGCTGCTGCTGCTGCTGGTGCTGCTGCTGCTGCTGGTTCTGCTCTCTTATATGTAGAGGGATCCTCAGCAGCAAGTGCTGCTGCCTCCTGCGTGAGACTGGATAGCAGCTGCAGCTGCTGCAGCACTTGTGCTGCTTCCTTGAAGAAGAAGGCTTCGCACCGTGCAGAGTCATCTTTGTTTGGTGCAGTTTCTGCTGCTTCTAGCTGCGATAGTTTTGTTGCAGCAGCAGCAGCATCAGCTGCTGCTGCTGCTGTACCAGTAGCAGCAGCTGATGCTGCTGCTGACCCTGGTGCTGCTGCTAGTGCAGTGAAGTCCTTCTGCCACTGCTGAGAGCTTCCATTGGGCCTAGCGCCCTGGTGAGAGAAGGAAACCGGCAAGGCATCCATGTGCGTATACACCTCGTGCTGCTGCAGCGCGGCTGTGCGTAGTGTGTGGTTGCTGCCGCTGCTGCTTTTCTCTCCTTTCTCTGGAAATATAAAATAAATCTAATTTACACAGTTTAGAGAAACAAAAGAGAAACACCGCCTAGGGGGCCCCCATAGACGAACAGGGGGGGCCCCCCTACCTCACCGCAGCTGGTGGTTATACAGGGGGCCCCTGAAGCTCATATACATATACACGATAGAAAAAAAAATAACTTAATATTAATGCGAGTTATTGAATTTAAATTTCTTAATATTTCTCAGCGTTAAGGTTTTTATTCACTCAAACAGACAAACGCCTGGTGAGCCGACTGTACACACAACCCAGGGCCCTCCCCGTGTTGTGTGTGTTTATTTCATTTATAAAGTGAATATATATCTTTTTATATGTCCCTAATAACAATTCCTTTTCTTCTTTTTTGTCTAAAAACAACAGACAAAGGGCGCATTCCTTCTGTTTCTGCTTATTTCATCGCTGCAGGGGCTTGAGCTGTGTTTTAGTGCTTCGGCGGCTCTCTCTCTCTCTTATATTCTTTTTGCCTGTGTTCTCTATTAAGCTGTGTACAGCTCCATTGCAAGTAGTTTTTCTGTGTTTAGTATTTCTTTTTCTCCATGCATGCAGCTCTGGAGCTGAAACAGAAAGAAGTGTAACGACAGTATACAGTGTAACTGCATACAGAGAAAAGGGAAATTTCATATGCTTGTATATAGGGATAGTAAGCAACTAGAACAAAAAAAGAAACTGGGGGCGAGGAGGACTGCTGCTTACGAGAGCGCCTTCAGGCCTTAACCTTTCCCTTGCTGTAGAACCAAGGAGAGTATAATATATATATTATATTATATAAACCTAACATCACTGGCTACTCCTATTAATAAACCTAACATCACTGGCTACTCCTCAGCTCCCCTAGAGACCCTTATTGTAGCATGAGTTAGCGCAGAGCTAGCTCAGGAGCCTTCCGAGGGTTCTGGCACTCTGTGTGTTAGCGCTTGCAAACGTTCTACATGTTCGTTCAGAGGCAAAGCATGCAGCAAAGGAAGCTTCCCTGAAGCTTCGTTCTGTGCACGCGTGGGGGTGGCTTGCACTGCCAGCCGCAGCGGGGTGCGCTGCAACCCCAGTTCTGGCTGCTTCCTCCCCGCCACACCCAGGCCCTGAGCTCGACGCCCAGGATGCCTAGGGACCGAGGAAGGATGTCAGCTGCTTTTGGGAAACTCTTGCTTTAAGTCTTTGCCTACATTGAGGCTCATCTCTGGTCAGATAAAGGCTATAGAACAAGCGTTACACTTGGTAGCACCCCATGGTTCATCGGGGCAAGGTGCGAGCCCGGGCCCGATCCCCACACGGGTGATATCAAGCACAGCTGAAAAACAAACGATCGCAAAAAATATATAAAAAATTTATTTTGTCCGTCCATTTATATTAAAATAAAACCCATTTTCTTTGTAGATGAAACCTCTCCCAATTTCAGTGCTCTCTTCGCCAAAATGGAGGTGGACTATGAG
>NW_013571341.1:910-3851 GCF_000499745.2 Eimeria mitis | reverse complement strand
AGGAGCTTTACGCGGTCTGGTGGGGCGTTAAAAAGTGCCGACACTACCTGTACGGCAGGCACTTCACGGTACAGACCGATCACCAATCATTGACACACCTGACGAAGAGTTTTCAAGACTACTACAACGAAAGAGTTGTTCGGTGGCTTTCTCGGCAGACGCAGTATGACTTCACCGTCAAGTGTATCAAGGGTATCACCAACGTGGTCGCCGACGCACTCTCCAGACGCCCTACAGGTCAGGCAGACTGTAACCGCACTTCTTTCTGATGATTCTCGCTTTCTTTCCAAATTGCGTTCCTCTTATTCCTTAGATACTCGTGCGGCTGCAGTCCTAGCTAAGCTCAACCACGGGCGACGGGTCAAGCGCTACAGCACCGACGGTGATCTCCTGTGGCATCACACGAAGCGTAGTGTTCGCGTATATTGTACGTTCCGGCCTCGCTTCGCACGGAACTTTTACGGAAAATGCATGACCATGCTTTAGCAGGTCATGGGGGGGTCAATACAACGGTGGAGCGTGTTGCCAGGTCCTTCTGGTGGCCTAGGATGCGCCCCTCAGTCGAGTAATACGTCCTCTCTTGTCCGAGCTGCCAGCAGCAAAAGCGAAACACGCTCAAACACGGATTCCTGCACAGCCTGCATATTTCCGGTAGGATCTGGACGGATATCTCCATGGATTTCATCGTGGGCTTACCACCCTTCAGAGGCCATGATAGCATATATGTTGTGGTGGATCGGCTTAGCAAATATACTCATTTTATTCCCTGCTCGAGCATGGCCACAGCGGAAGGAGTGGCCCCACTATTCATTAATCATGTGCAGAAGCTCCACGGCTTCCCAAAACGCATCACTACCGACAGGGATCCGAAGCTCGTTAGCGCCTTCTGGCGCAGCCTCATGCAACGGCTCGGCATCGAGCACAACAAGACCACCGCCAACCATCCGGAGGCCGACGGCCAGACCGAATGCACTAACCGCACGCTGGTGCAGTATTTGAGACTTTACACCCAACAGAACACATCTAACTGGCTTGACTTTCTGCGACTTGGTTCTAGTCGATTCGCACGCCCTCCGTAGCGCGCAGGAGGGCGACCAACCCAAGAGGTTCGCCTCACGATGGGTTGGACCGTTTGCGGTCCGCTCTCGGGTTAACGCGCTGGCGTACATCATCGATTTACCCCCAACGTGGAGATATCGCCACACTATTAACGTTGGCTTCTTAAAACAGTTTCGGGAATCCCCTCGGTTTCCTCGCACTCTAGCGAGGAAACCGCAGCAACGACCTCGCGAGCTTCCCCGCCTCGAGGACAGAGATTCTCGAGGTGCGGATCAACGCCCGCCGCAGGCATCAGAAACGCGGATCTTACGTCAAATGGCCGGGCACACGCGATCCCAAGTGGGTTTCGGAGGATCGATTACGGGAAGCGATCCCCCCCGAACAGCTAAGTGCTCTCGTTGACCTCGCACCCACTACACCTAGTGTGTGCATGCAGGCAGGTTGCGGGAGTGGGTAATGGGCGGCTAGATGTTAGTGGATCCCTCGTCAGATCCCTGCAAATTCTTCTATTTTTCTACCCCGATTCCCCTGGAGGCTAACTACGTTGCCTCCCTATTTGTATCTTCCCTCCCGCACACGGGGCGCTATGTCGCGGGAGGGCACAGACGACCAGCAGTACCTTTGCCCAGTGGGGCTGGGCACCACCTTTGGGGCTTTGTTGGGGCTTCCTCGGGCGCCCCAGTCGGCAGCGACCCGGCGCAGCTGGACGGGCGGCAGCAAATGAATTTCCGACAAATGACTTGTAATCAAGCAGCAGTCAACATAAAGCGGCTGTTTTTCCCCTCTCGGCCCAGCGGCATTGCCGGGAGCGGCGCCAGGCGCCACTTCGGCTAGCCACCAGCTGTGGACCTGGTCGGGCCGGCATCGCAGCAGTTTCGCTTTGTTGGTCCGGCCATTCATCCCTTTTCGCCTTTTACTCGCTCATACTTGACGTTTCGGTTGCCTGCCAGTTTATTCAGGTGGTGTCGAGGCACCGTCGCGGCAGCGGGGCGGACGCCACATCATGACTCGCCGTTTGAGTCAGATGCGGCAACCGACGAACTGATTGCCCTCACCCTTCTCTTTCACTCGACATCGTTACATATTGGGCCCCTTTTCACCAGTTCCCCCTCGTTTCATCGCAGGGACGGGCACCGGTGAAGAGAACAGCAGCAGCCGCAGCAGCACCAGGAGCTGTCGCTCCAACAGCAGCCCATCAAGTTCAACATGACCATCTGCGCACGAGGACGTGCGCTTTTTGCTGATGGGGGGGCAGATGTAGCATGAGTTAGCGCAGAGTTAGCTCAGGAGCCTTCCTACGGTTTTGGCATGCTGCGTCTAAGCGCTTGCAAACGTTCTACAACTTCGTTCAGAGGCAAAGCATGCAGTGTGAGAAACTCCCCTTCAGAAACGCCAGTCTAAGGGGAGTTCGGTGCCTTAGGGATCATGTAGCCCTCGGAACCTGATCCCACTCACGTCCGTAGATGCACTAGTCCCGTCCAGCAGCTCTGCGTCTTGTGCCCCCAACGACAACACAAACGCAGATGAAAAACACAATTGTGAGGCGTAGAAGGGATCCAAGTTCCCTCACACGATGGGGTGATGGGATTCCATAACACTCTAGGTAGTGCAGGCCCTGTAAGCTGATGTGAAGTGAGGGAGAGCCCTCAGTTCTCTCATGCAATTGCTGACATCTGGTCAAGATAACTTAGAGTGTTTCTCTTTTGTACAAATATTCACAATAAGCTATACGAATTACTCGGTTGTATACTCTGAAGGGCGACTGTGGGCTGCATCCCTGGAACCCCACAGCTGAGTACAGCGAGCTGGCAAGCAATATCTATCATACTGAACAAATATACCAGACTAACAAAGGCTAAGTAAAATAAGTTTTCTCAGTTAA
>NW_013571341.1:0-685 GCF_000499745.2 Eimeria mitis | reverse complement strand
CATACAACCCTCACTCACTTCACAACGAGCACGGCATTGCTGCCGTGATTGTAGGGAGCATTCACTACATGCAGAAAGGGAAGCTTCACTGAAGCTTCCTTTCGTGAACGCGTGGGGCTGGCTTGCACTGCAAGCCGCAGCGGGGTGTGCTGCAACCTCATTTCTAGCTGCCTCCTCCCCGCAACACCTAGGCCCTGAGCTCAATGCCCAGGATGCCCAGGGACCGGGGAAGGAGGTCAGCTGCTTTGGGGAAACTCTTGCTTTAAATCTTTGCCTGCATTGCGGCTCATCTCTGGCCAGATAAAGGCCAGAGAACAAGCGTTACAGAGCTGAAACAGAAAGAAGTGTAACGGCAGTATACAGTGTAGCTGCGCACAAAGGGAAATTTCATATGCTTCCATATAGGGATAGTAAGCAACTAGAACAAAGAAAGAAGCTGGGGGCGAGGAGGACTGCTGCTTATGAGAGAGCCTTCAGGCCTTCAACCTTACCCTTGCTGTAGAACCAAGGAGACTATAATATATATATTATACAAACCTAACACCACTGGGTACACCTCAGCTCCCCTAGAGACCCTTATAGGTAGGTATTCACTGCAGACTACCTTGACCTAGATAGCAGCCACCCTCCTAACAACACGATGCAAATACTAAACACATACCAGGCTTGGTTTACTTGCTACGAT
>NW_013571340.1:6901-7272 GCF_000499745.2 Eimeria mitis | reverse complement strand
TCCGGGGTTAAAGAAAGTCATCAGCACGCGGGAGGAGACGATCCCATCTATCCCGGGATCGACCCCACACCTGGTGGTGTTGGGATCGACCCCACACACCCTGGGATCGACCCCACACCTGGTGGTGTTGGGATACACCCCACACTTGCTGGTGTTGGGATCCACCCCACACACCCTGGGATCGACCCCACAGGTGTTGGCTTCGACCCCACACCTGCTGGCCTCAACCCCACACCTGCTGGCCTCAACCCCACAGGTGCTGGCCTCAACCCCACATGTGTTGGGATCCACCCCACACACCCTGGGATCGACCCCACACCTGGTGGTGTTGGGATCGACCCCACACACCCTGGGATCGACCCCACACACCC
>NW_013571340.1:6272-6801 GCF_000499745.2 Eimeria mitis | reverse complement strand
GGATCGACCCCACACACCCTGGGATCGACCCCACACATGCTGGTGTTGGGATCGACCCCACACACCCTGGCATCGACCCCACATGTGTTGGCATCGACCCCACACCTGCTGGCCTCAACCCCACAGGTGTTGGCCTCAACCCCACATGTGTTGGGATCCACCCCACACACCCTGGGATCGACCCCACACCTGGTGGTGTTGGGATCGACCCCACATGTGTTGGTGTTGGGATCGTTGGGATCGTCTTCATAGAAACCCCAATCACAACAAACTGCAGGCAAACCCTCAACCGCCCGTCTCCTCTCAACCAAACCCTCAGCAGCAACAAACCTCTTATCAGCAGCAGACAAAGGACTCAATAACAACCTGATATACACACAAAAAAATTAGGGTTTAGGGTTTATAGGGTTTAGGGTTTCTAGGGTTTAGGGTTTCGAGGGTTTAGGGTTTCTAGGGTTTAGGGTTTAGGGTTTAGGGTTTATTACTCCGTTTTCAGTGCTACGAATCTCGGATTAACGGCAGAGAATCC
>NW_013571340.1:2411-2731 GCF_000499745.2 Eimeria mitis | reverse complement strand
CCTAAACCCTAAACCCTAAACCCTAAACCCTAAACCCTAAACCCTAAACCCTAAACCCTAAACCCTTACAACTGGATTATCGCTGACACTGAGTGTGGGGTATTCAACAGTAGCGATGACGGTGAGGGTTTGCGAGGAGACAGTTAGGGTTTGTAAATCCCTAACCCTAAACTTTAGGGTTTGTGTATAAACAGAAGAAGAGACAGAAAAAGAGACAAAAGAGGAGACAGAGGAGACAGTTGGTTTATGCAAAATTATAAATAAATTAAAACCACCAGCTGGGATTGATGCCCACTCAGGATACACCCTGAAACATACAC
>NW_013571340.1:1313-2311 GCF_000499745.2 Eimeria mitis | reverse complement strand
AAAAAGAGACAAAAGAGGAGACAGAGGAGACAGTTGGTTTATGCAAAATTATAAATAAATTAAAACCACCTGCTGGGATTGATGCCCACTCAGGATACACCCTGAAACATACACAAACCCTAAACCCTAAACCCTAAACCCGAAACCCTAAACCCTTAACCCTAAACCCTAAACCCTAAACCCTAAACCCTAAACCCTAAACGCTAGACCGTAATATCCCTTGAAACGTTGCCTTCAAACCCTCTGACTTAGAGTTTAGGGTTTAGGGTTTAGGGTTTAGGGTTTAGGGTTTAGGGTTTAGGGTTTAGAGAGACCTCAATTCTTTTGTTTGTTTGTTGTTTGTCTCTTCTTCTATAAACTCAACTGCTGCTGCTGTGTCTCCTTTGTTGTATACCTGTACTATCTGCCACACCACTTGGCCTGCATACAAACCCTAAACCCTAAACCCTAAACCCTAAACCCTAAACCCTAAACCCTAATAAACCCTAAACCCTAGATACTCAAAGTTGAGCAGAAAATTATTCCTCACGAAACACCCGCGGAGATAATGGCCTGATACTCTCTCCCCTTATCTCTGTCTCCTGTTTAGGGTTTAGGGTTTAGGGTTTAGGGTTTAGGGTTTGGGGTTTAGGGTTTAGGGTTTAGGATATCTCACCGACAGCACAAGGCATGAGTTTGATGGTATGTGGGTTAATTTGTATAAATTCATCAACATGTTGGGGTGTACATGCAGCTGCATCTGCTGCTGCTGCAGCAGCAGCAGCAGCAGCAGCAGCAGCAGCAGCAGCAGCAGCAGCAGGACCCCTGACGTGCAGCTGCAGCAGCAACGGCAACGAAACCCTCAAACCCTCAACAGCAAACCGCCGCAGCTGAGAAGAGGGATATATAAGAGCTTCTACTGTCTCTCTATAAACCGCCGTTGCTGCTGCTCCTCTCCATAAAACCCTAAACAACAAACCCTAAACCCTAAACTCTAAACCCTAAACCCTAATGGGGTA
>NW_013571340.1:0-1284 GCF_000499745.2 Eimeria mitis | reverse complement strand
AAAAAAAAAAAAAAAAAAAAAAAAAAAAAAAAAAAAAAAAAAAAAAAAAAAAGACGAAATACAATAATACATAAACTATAAAACATTTTCAGGGTTTAGGGTCTAGGGTTTGGAGTCTAGGGTTTAGGGTTTAGGGTTTAGGGTTTACATACGTTATCTCAGCAGAAGAAAAAGGAGGTACTATACAACTCGTGGGGTGTATAGACACCGCGCTGTCTCCCCCCCCCCTCAACACTTCTCTCCAGCAACAATATAACTAAATAAAAAAAAAAAAAATAAAAATAAATGTAAATTTATATAAATAAATATTAATAAATATCAATAAAAACAAATAAATATAAATTTATATAAATAAATATTAAAAAATATCAATAAATATTAATAAAAACAAATAAATATAAATTAATATAAATACAAACAAATAAATATATATTAATATAAATGAATATAAATAAAAACAAATAAATATAAATAAAAACAAATAAATATAAATAAAAACAAATAAATACAAATAAAAAAAATAAATATAAATAAAAACAAATCAATATAAATTAATATAAAAAAAATATATATGTGTATAGAAACATACAAATTTATATAAATATAAATAAATATAAATAAATAAAAATAAACATAAATTAATTAATATAAACAAATAGAAATTATATTTATATATAAATTATTATAAATAAAAATAAATCAACAAAAAAAAACAAAAAAGAATAAATAAATAAATAAATAAATAAATAAATAAATAAATAAATTTATATAGGTGCAAATGATTTAAAATAAAAACAAATTAATAAATATAAAAAATATAAAATAAATAAAAACAAAAAAAATAAAATAAAATAAAAACAAATAAATAAATAGAGATACAAAAGGAAACAGAAGAAGAGACAGAAAAGGAGACAGTAAAATAAATAAATTTAGTAAAAACATAAAACAAAAAAAAAAAAACAAAAACAAACATTAGGGTTTAGGGTTTAGGGTTTAGGGTTTAGGGTTTAGGGTTTAGGGTTTACAGGGGTTTCTGTTGTATTATATATTGCTACAACCTGAGAAGTATTAATAGATTTAAACTCTATATATTGAGGAGACAGAAAGGCGAGCCTGTATATACACCCCACACAAGTTCCTGCTGCTGCTGCTGCTGCTGCTGCTGCTGCTACTGGTGGTGGTGGTGGTGCTGCTGCTGCTGCTACTGGTGCTGTTGCTGCTGCTGCTGCTGCTGCTGCTGCTGCTACTGGTGCTGCTGCTGCTGCTGCTGCTGCTGCTGCTGCA
>NW_013571339.1:4714-6732 GCF_000499745.2 Eimeria mitis | reverse complement strand
CATAACTAATTCGAGATGCAACGTTTTTGCCTCTTTGTCTGTCACCTAGTTAATCTTCGGTATTCCCAGTTTAACACTTTACAAGCAAGAAAGGCATTTATATGTAGAAAAGAAGCGACCTAAGGCCTATCTAATTCAATACTTCTCGCTCGGTATACGACGCAAGCAGATAAAAAACTCTATATTCTGCAGGCATCTGTGTGCAGATTACTCTACAGTTTGCTGCAAGCAATCCATATTAACGCTGAACCGTTCCCATCTATCTCTACTCCTTTGCATACCTTGGTCAGAACTGAAAATATAAGACGAAAGACATCGAAAATAAGCCTTTCTTCTTGTTTGGCGTGAAGATTGGGCAGACTTTCGCGGGCCCCCCTTGTGACATGTGGCCTGCAGGTCCAATCGCTCGTTTCATGAGGCGTCCATCTCTCGGCTGCGCGTAAATCATCGTGTCAAATGGTCAAAAACGTATGTAATATCATTATTATGACGCCAGAGCATGCGGAACCTGGATATGCATCATTCTTTGAGTTTGGACGGGTGGTCTGTCCGCCAACGCCTCCCAGCCAGGTAAGCGGTACGAGCTGCATGCACCGCTTCTGGAGCTAGAAACCCCACCGTAATGCCCCCTGATTTTCCAAAAATGCAATATAACTCACCAAGTTGGAGGATTAGGAACGGCAATATGCCCAAGGGAGCGCTCCTACACCACGAGCTCCCGAACAGGCCTGGGTCACTCACTCACCGCTGGTCATCCGCGGAGCCTATCCTCCAATCCGTTGTTCTTCGACTGAAATAAAATATTAAGAATAGTTACCAACATATTGAATTGGAGGGTTTCAGTTTATAAAAGGCCTTTTTTTGCGCCGCGCTTCCGGTGCAGTGCTCGCAGATTGCCAGGTTTCGAACTCTGCTCCTCCCGCCGGCCCCTGTGCACAAAAGGCGTTATCCCTCCGTTTATGTATTTTCCAGGGTCAGTGGGTAATAAAAATGCCACCTGTGGCTGTTTGCGAGTTGTTAGTGGGCGGCATGACCTGCGCCGCCTGCACGGGAGCCGTTCAAAGCAGTCTGATCAAATGCCCTGGCGCCATTCAAGCTCAAGTGGACCTTTTGAGGGAAACTGCACGCGTCGCCTACAACAGTGATGTTATAAGCCCGGCTGAACTTTGCGCAGCAGTCGAAAGCCTGGGTTTTCACGCACAAGTCCTGCAGATATTCGTGGCAAATAACCCGAGCCCGTCCGCTGAAAGCAGCCTCAGAACCACAACAGACTCTGCAGAACAATCAACGGACGAGCAACAGGAGGTTTCGAAAGAACTGTTGGTGGATGGATCGGCTGCAGGGGGATGCAAAGAGGTGGAGCTGCGGCTCCCTCAATGTCAAGAAGCAACGCAGCAAGCGCATGATTTCAATGAGCTTTGGGCCATGTCAAAGGCCACACTTCGTCTCGCGCTAACAGAGCGTCAGGGCTTATCTGTCGAATCCGCCTGCAGCAGTCTGAAGAGCAGCAACGGAGTTATGGGCTGTGTAGTCACCTCTCAGAGAGGCGTTGAGGCAACTGGCACGAAACAACTGATGGTGACCTACAGACCCCAGGTGGTGGGGGCTCGCGAGCTGCTCCTGAAACTTCTAGATCAAGGTTTCAACCCCTCGATACTATCTGAAGACCCCCTACAGAAGCAGGCAAGGATGTACACTGCGAGCCGATCTTCTCTGCTTGCAAATTGCAGACGCTTTGGACACAACGATGGCAACAATACCAACTGCGTGGTTTGATAAAAGTGGTATTGGTTTTTTTCTTTAGTGGCTTTGTGCTGCAGAAGGAAACTGTTCTGGGGAACCAAAGGGCTATGCTCGGCTCCCTGCTGTTCTCACTTATACCCGCCCTCGCTGTCGTCTGCATCTCCGTCATGGCCAGGACTGACAAGCTTCCGCCCGTGTTTTTGTGAGTCTCGATCGCATTCCGCTAGACAGTCGACCTGAACAGAACTCAGTTGAAAGAGCAGCCAGCTACAGCC
>NW_013571339.1:2547-4435 GCF_000499745.2 Eimeria mitis | reverse complement strand
CTCCTGTCCAGTTTTACGGCGGCCGCAGCTTCCACCAAGCGGCTTTGAAGGTGAGATCCCCGGTAGTCGAATGGAGACTCCCTGAATGCACGATGCATGCGTACATGCATCAACGCTTCCTCGCGCACCTGCGGCAACAGCAGCAATAGAGCCAACAGGTTTGAGCAGGGCAGGTTGTCGTCCGCTGTAGGGCTTGCGACATGGACAGTTCAGCATGGACCTCCTCGTGTCCCTCGGGAGCAACTTGGCCTTCTTCTACTCCGCCCTGTCGTGCATGCAGTCGGCAGCAACACGCGTGTGGTGCAAGCCGCTGCTGTCTGCGGCGGACGTTGCAGTAGCAACAGCAGCGGCAGCAGCAGCGCATCCTGGAGCTACCAACCCTGGTAACCACAGCATCAGCCCATTCTATGAACTTCTGGAAGGGGCAGAACCTCAGGTCTTCTTAGACACCTGCGTCATGCTCATCTGCGTCGTCCTACTTGGCAAAGTAAGCTCGGCAAATGCGTCTCTCCTTGCATCTGATGCAGGGCATTTTATACTGCAGCAGCAACACAGTTCGAGCAGCTGCAGCACACTTCAAGCAACAGCGATACCATGCAAGCAGCAGCAACTCTTCCAGCGCTGCATACGTTGAGAAAACCTCCAAAGGCTCCTGACAGACGGAGATGTTGCTTCTCATAATGTTCATAGTGTCTGGCGCCAATGGCAGGGGTTTCACTTCAAATGAATTTAAGAAGTGCATGCATATGCGTGCATCTGCAATGCATGTGCATGCATGCGATGCATGGCTATCCATCTGCATGCATAAGCGTGTGCTGTTTGTCTTGCTGCAGTTGCTGCAGCTGCGAGCAAAGGCCCGGATTCTGGAGCAGCTACACAGGTGCGTGCGGGATGTGTCTACGTGCGAGAGTACTATGAATAGGTCCTCTGAAATGCATCTATTCATTTGCCTTTCTTCTATGGCATGTGAAATATGAAGTTTCACTCTTTTAGTTTCTTGTATCTATTTGAAATTCATTTAGTTTCTTTTTCTTCTGTAGAATGTGAAATGTGAAACTCCCGGCTTGAAATGCATTTCATCTGTTTTCTTCTTTAGAATGTGAAATTTTGAACTTTGTTCTTTTACCCCCTCGAAATGCATTTCATTTGTTTTCTTCTTTGGAATGTGAAACGCCAAACTTTGTTCTTTTACCCTTTTGAAACGCATCTAATCGTTTGTTTTGCTTCTTTGGAATATGCAGCCTCCACAGCCTGCAGGTGCGGTCGGTGAATTTGGTGCTCCGTTCGACAGACGCTGCAGTTGCGCGTTGCCTGCAGCAGGTGGTTCCTCCGTCTGCTGCTGCATCAGGAGAAGCACAAGGGGTGAACAGCAGCTCGTCGCTGGAAGCGCTGCTGAAGATAGCCAACGCTGCTGCAGCAGATGCCTCAGACGACGGCCTGCAACAGCCCGCCGCACCGCTGCAGTGGTGGCAGAAGGTCTTAGTCGCATGCGGAGTGCAAAGAGGAAGAATTATAAACAATATGTACAACCCGCTCACTCAGCCCGCCTCTTGGGGTGTTGCAGATGCAGACGAAGCAGATGAGGCACCCGACAGCGGCAAACCCTCCTGCTGCTGCAAGCAGAAGAAAGACCTGCTCGGAGAAGAAGAAGAAACAGCAGAAGAACCGGAGATACAAACGACACAGAGAAATGATCCTGAGGAAATCACCATCAGCGCTGAACTGCTGCAGGCCGGGGACATCGTCAGGGTCCCTCCCCAGGAAGTTCTACCAGCGGACGGAATTCTACTAGTAAGGAGCAGCCCTCTCCACGCGAAACCCTAAACCCTAAACCCTAGAACCTAAACCCCAGACCCGAGGTCTGAAACCCTAAGTCTCAACCCCTATG
>NW_013571339.1:0-2465 GCF_000499745.2 Eimeria mitis | reverse complement strand
AGAGTATAGACCGATTGCACTCTCGCCCCCCTGTTGTGCTGTCTCTACAGCTGATGGTTTATAAAGGGGAAACCCCTGCATTTGTTTGTGCTTGTGTTTATCTGCTCTGTCGTTTCGCTTCTCCTTCTCCTGTATTTGTAACGACAACTCGGCCTCTTTGTTGTTACTCTGTCTTCTTGGTTCCTGTGCTGTGGTTTGTGTGGCGTATCACCTTTTTCTTCTCTTTCTCGCGTTCACCCTAAGTTCTGTATTTCTCTCAGTCGTATTTTGTTTGTTTTCTTTGCCTCTCATTTCCCTTTAATATTTCTTTTATCTGTCCTTTATAATCATCCCGTGTTGGTTTCATCTGTCTTGTATTCGCTCTTCTGCTTCTCCCCAGGCCCCCTCTCTACTGCATGTAGACGAGCGGCTCCTCTCAGGGGAGGGCCGCGGGGTCTGCAAGGTGGCGGGGCAGCGGGTTATTGGGGGCAGCCGAAACGCTTCGCATGCAGACGCCTTCGTTCAGATCCAGGTGGTCCGTAGCCACCCGTAAACCCTAAACCCTAAACCCTAAACCCCAAACCCTAAACCCTAAAGCGCAAAAGCACAAATTCTTAGCACATACAACAGAAACAGGGGGCTCTACAAGCTGGGGATTTGAAAAGAAAGTTGGATATGCTGACGAGGGGGCAGGATGAAGGACAACAACGCGTGCTGTTGGTTATGCTGCTGGTGCTGGTGCTGGTGCTGTTGGTGCTGCTGCTGCTGCTGGAGTTGATGCTGATGCTGCTAGTGCTGATGCCGCTGGTGGTGCTTCTGTTGCTGCTTTGCTGCTGTGGGCGCAGGTTGGCGATTCGTCCGTGCTGCAGACACTGTTGCGACTGGTGGAGACGGGGCAGCAGCAGCAGCAGCCGCTGCAGAAGGCTGCTGAGAAGTTTGCTACTTATTTTATTCCCATAGTATTGTGCATCACTGCTGTTGCAGTGGTTTCCTGGGCTGTTAAAGTCTTTGCTGCTGCACACACACTCCCCCTGTCTCCGCTGCAGCAGATGCGGCAGCGTCTGCATGAGTTGGAGCTCAGGGAGGGTGTATCCGGCAGCGAGATGCAGCAGAAGCTGCAGCAGCAGCATCAGCAGCAACAGCAGCACTTTGAAACCCAAGGCATTTTCTTAACAGCAACTGGCCCGGCTCGTTCTACCCCCATATCTCCTCCTATTTTGGGGGATACTCCTGTGTCTGCGCATGAAGCAGCAGCAGCTGCTGCAGCATGTCGACTCTCCAGCTGGGTATTAACATGGGATAGCCTTTTGTTTGCGCTTCGCTTTGGGGTGGCTGTCTGCTGCGCCGCCTGTCCATGCGCTATCGGATTAGCTGCTCCTGCTGCTGTGGCTGCAGCAACTGCAGCAGCAGCAGCACGAGGAGTCTTCTTTAAAACGGGAAAGGCACTCGAAGCAGCAGCAAATGTCAACTGTCTTGTTGTAGACAAAACAGGAACACTCACCACAGGCGAACTCAGAGTAAGCGAGGCTGAAAAAAAAAGCAATAGAGCTGGCTAGCGGCCAGCTAGCCATTTGCTAGCGGGCTATCGATGCAGCTAGCCAACCACAACCGGACTGTCAATCCAACTAGCTGTTGATCCAGCTAGCTATCAAGGCTTCTAGCCACCAAATAAGATAGCTGCAAAGCCAGCTAGCTACGAACCCAGCTAGCTACCAATCCACCTAGCTACCAGACGAGCTAGCTAGCAAGCCAGCTTGCCGCCAAACTAGCTAGTTACCCAACCAGCTAGCTACCAGTCCAGCTAGCCACCACAGCAGCTAGCTATCGAGCGCACTGCTGTTGCTGCCCCGCAGTGCCCTGTAAACGCCAGAGGTTGCAGCGGCTTCGGTGGCGTTCCTACCTAAATACATTTGTAGATGAATCCTCATCGCTGGCCTGGGGGTTCGCGCTTGCTTGTGTTGTTGCTGTTACTGCTGCTGCTGTTTGCTGTTTCCTGTTTGTGAGCAGGTGTCTGCATGCGTGGTGCACACAAAGCGGCTGGAGCAGCTTCTGCTGCCAGCACTGGAGAGGAGCTGCAGCTCCCTCCTTGCCTCTCAAGCCAAGGCCAAGCCAAACACTGAAGCTTGCTGCAGCTCTCGCACCGCCATCTGTCCCAGTGAAGGTCTCAAGAGCGCCCCTTGCTGCTGCAGCAACAGCAGCAGCAGCAGCAGCAGCAGCAGCAGCAGCCGCAGCACAAGGATGAGCGAACATACTCCATCACCGTCCGACAGCGTCACCAGCTCGCTGGCCTGCGAATCAATCGTCACCCTTGACAGCACCGCTGCTGCAGCAGACGCCGCAGCAGCACCAGACGACAGACTTGCTTCCCCTTGCTGCAGAAAGCAACCCCAAGGCAGCAGCAGCAGCAGCAGCAGCAATCTAGAAGGGCCCAGTGGGCCCCCCCTCGCCTTTTGCAGACTGGACTTCCTCTACAAAGCCTCATCCCC
>NW_013571338.1:7270-7544 GCF_000499745.2 Eimeria mitis | reverse complement strand
ATATATATATATATATATATATATATGTTATATATATATATATATATATATATATATATATATATATATACCCTGCAGAGCATGTACATGGATCCTGTAAAATATATTTGTATTTTTTTTGCTGCTTCCAGCTGTTGCATTTCCAGCAGTTAATGCAGCATTCATTTATATGTGTGCGTTCTCCCCAACATTATAATATTATAATATTATAATATTATTATATAATATTATAATATTATAATATTATTACATAATATTATATTTATTTTTGTTG
>NW_013571338.1:7027-7170 GCF_000499745.2 Eimeria mitis | reverse complement strand
TATATTATATTATATTATATTAAATTTTATTATATTATATTATATTATATACATTACATTAAATTACATCACATTACATTACATTACATTACATTATATTATATTATACAATACTA
The DNA here is from genome assembly GCF_000499745.2 of Eimeria mitis. Lineage (NCBI taxonomy): Eukaryota > Apicomplexa > Conoidasida > Eucoccidiorida > Eimeriidae > Eimeria > Eimeria mitis. The sequence continues at coordinate 7,054 of NW_013571338.1, read as the reverse complement.
TACTATATAATATTAGATAATATAATG
>NW_013571338.1:6824-6927 GCF_000499745.2 Eimeria mitis | reverse complement strand
ATATAATATAATATAATATAATATAATATAATATAATATAATATAATATAATATAATAATTATTTTTATTGTTTTTTTCTACAGGAAAGGCTCAATAAACCGA
>NW_013571338.1:6605-6724 GCF_000499745.2 Eimeria mitis | reverse complement strand
TAAACCCCAATAGCCGTGTATTTCAGGATAAAGTAGCGAGAACAGTAAGCGGGCTTAGCTGTAAAAAAGAGCAAGAAGTACAGACAAAGGGGGTGTCGTCACGGGGTGTACATACAACA
>NW_013571338.1:5076-6505 GCF_000499745.2 Eimeria mitis | reverse complement strand
AGCGCGAGTGGGAGCGTGAGCAGCAGCGGGAGCCGCCGCAGCATGACATATGTATCATTGGGTTGCAGCACGCGTGCATGCGTTTCTCTGTTGCAGCTTCTGCACTATGGATATTTAGAATTAATGTTTTTATTAAACCCCAATAGCCGTGTATTTCAGGATAAAGTAGCGAGAACAGTAAGCGGGCTTAGCTGTAAAAAAGAACAAGAAGTACAGACAAAGGGGGTGTCGTCACGGGGTGTACATACAACCTCTGCTTGGGATTCAGCTCCAGCATTACGGCTTATGTTTCCACCAGAATTAAATTTTACTTTTGCTGTAAGAGCAATGGCTGCAGCATTCGCAGAAGCAGCAGCACCAACCAGTATACATGCAGCAACACCAACTGCAGCAGCTGTTGCTGCTGCTGCAGTAGCTGTCAATCAGATGGGGATACCTTCTAGCCCCACACCAGCCAATGAGGAGAGCAGCAGAAACAACAGAAGCAGCAGAGGCAACAGGGGAAACAACAACGCCAATAGAATGCCGATGCATAGGGCCCCCAGCAGCACAGAGCTAGCAGCACAGGCATCAGGGGCCCTGCTGCATGCAAGCTCAGGTACCATAGGAAGCGGAGGATTAAGAAATGAAGTTTTTGCTGTTCTCTCCTGGGTCCGTGCTGCTCTCCCCGTTCTACCAGCTGTATGTACACTCGGCGTTGCTGCACACCTCCTGGGGGATACTGTGTTCGATGGTCAGCCACAACTAGAAAGAAACGAATCCAGCGCAACAGACCTGCAGTACTCTGTAAGACAAACACACTCATATATATACAGCAGCAGCAGCAGCAGCAGCAGCAGCAACAGCAACAGTAGCAGCAACAGCAGCAACAGCAGCAACATCACGAGTTTTTTTGTTTGCTTGTTTATATGTGGGTGGATGTTGAAGTTAATAAATAGCAGCATTAGCAGCATTTGCATAAAACCACCAAAACAATAGCACCGACCAACAGCAGCAGTAGCAGCAGCAGCAGCAGCAGCAGCAGCAGAAAGAGCAGCAGTAGCAGTAGCAGCATCAGCATCTCAATTATTATATTATCTCCTGCATGAATTTTTTGTGTATATATCTTGCACATCTCAACAAAGCATACACATATATATAAATACACACCCACACCAACCCACATATATAAATATATATATATATATATATAGAAAACAAGTATATATTGGTGTGTATGAACTTGTGCAGGTGTACGCGCCTCGTCGGGGTCACTCGAGCCGCAGCGCGGCGTCGAGGGAGTTGCGTGGGGGGGGGCGGGGAGAAAGAGGTGAAGGTGGCGGGGCTATAGGGCAGCCCAAGGCCCCCTGCTGGCGCCGAAGCCCCAGCGCCGAGGCGCTGTGTACAGACACCCGGGGATGGCATGGACAGGCTAACCTAGATGCACGCA
>NW_013571338.1:3662-4938 GCF_000499745.2 Eimeria mitis | reverse complement strand
TTTTTTTGATGGGAATGCTGCACTGATGAACATGCTTTTGTTGTAAGTTTTTGTTTTCTATTTTATTTAGTTTTTTTTATGTTTATATTAATAGTAATATTAATATTTATTTATATTTATATTTATTTATATTATATTTATTTGCGTTTTCAGCTCCGTATGGCGTCTACTTTGTTTGCTTTCCCCCCCAAGGCGCCCTGGACCTGTCTATACGCCTCTTGGAAGCATGGTGAGTGTTTTATATATTTATTTATTTTTTATTTATTTTATTTTGTTTATTTATTTATTTGTATTATATATTTGTTATAAATATATACACGTATAATGTATATCATGTATAGAATGTAATGTAGTTTATATATTGTATTTATATATGTTTTTATATATACAAGTCGATATGCATGCATGCGTTCTTTAACCCGCTTTAAATAAATCCACAATTTATTACGTGTATATTTATATCACTATTTATATGGCTATTTATATTAATATTTATACTAATATATATAAATGTATATACATATATATATTTATATTGTATTTATATTTATTTATATTTATTTATATTTATTTATATTTATTTATATTTATTTGTGTGTTTCTATAGGGACAAGTTTCAGCCGTTTGTGTGCAAATTGTTTTTTCTACGAAGCGCCGATGGTGGCGGTGATGAAGACAGAAGAGGGCCAGGTGTTGGGGGCTATAATACCCTGGTGTGTATATATATATATATATATATATATATATATATAAACAAGTTTTTTTTGTTTTTTTTTATATTTATTTATTTCTTTTTGGGTTTGTTTTATACGGCTTGGGTTGTGTTTTATATTACTTTTATATGCAGAAAAAAAAACGGATCGATTGCTGTCTTTGTCTCTCTCTTTGTGTTTTTTTATGTATAGTAGATGTAGAGTTTTGTTTTTTTTTTATTTTTTTATTTTTTTATTTTTTTTTTATTTTTATATTTTTAGTTCTGTTGTTTTTATTTATTATACTTATAGCTAGGCTGTCTGTATTTGTTTATTATTTTTGTTGTTAGTTTTTTTCTATTATTATTTTTTATTATTTTTTATTTATTTTTTATTATCTAAATATAACTATATAAATATAATAATTATTATATAAATATAATTAAAAATAATAAATATAATTATCTAAATAAAATAAATATATTTATATTTATTTTTTGTGTTTATACAGTGAACTAAAAGAAAGCGGCCACAATTTCTTTGGCGATGCCAACACCACATAATAAATATAATAAATATAATTA
>NW_013571338.1:2683-3562 GCF_000499745.2 Eimeria mitis | reverse complement strand
GTTTGTTTTATACGGCTTGGGTTGTGTTTTATATTACTTTTATATGCAGAAAAAAAAACGGATCGATTGCAGTAGATGTAGAGTTTTGTTTTTATTTTTTTATTTTTTTTTTATTTTTTTATTTTTATATTTGTTGTTTTTATTTATTATACTTATAGCTAGGCTGTCTGTATTTGTTTATTATTTTTGTTGTTAGTTTTTCTCTATTATTATTTTTTATTATTTTTTATTTATTTTTTATTCTCTAAATATAACTATATAAATATATTAATTATTATATAAATATAGTTAAAAATAATAAATATAATTATATAAATAAAATAAATATATTTATTTTTTGTGTTTATACAGTGAACTAAAAGAAAGCGGCCACAATTTCTTTGGCGATGCCAACACCACATAATAAATGAAATAAATATAATTAAATAAATATAATAAATATAATAAATATAATAAATATAATAAATATAATTATATAAATATAATAAATATAATAAATATAATTATATAAATATAATAAATATATTTATATTTTGTTTATATTTTGTTTATACAGTGAACTAAAAGAAGGCGGCCACAATTTCTTTGGCGATGCCAACACGTGTTTATTTTCGCTCGAGCCGCAACTCAATATACTCAGGTAAATTACTGCTTTTTATATTTATATTTATAAATATAAATATATTTGTATTTGTATTTGTATTTATATTTATATTTATAAATATTTATATGAATATAAATATATTTGTATTTATATTTATATAAATATAAATATATTTATATTTGTATTTATATTTATATTTATAAATATATATACATTTATATTTATATTTATAAATATAAATATAATTATATTTATATTTATATTTACAACATAAT
>NW_013571338.1:2332-2561 GCF_000499745.2 Eimeria mitis | reverse complement strand
ATACATACACACACACACACATATATATATATATATATATATATACATACATATATATATATAAAATATATAATATATAATATATATGTATACAGAACGAGTGGCTTGGGCCGAAACTTTATATATCTGAACACAAAGAACAAGTTCCACCCCATTGGCCTGGGCTTTGGCGGGCAGGTTGGCGCCTTTCGACTCTGGATAGGAGACGGTAATCTTATACAGAACTATA
>NW_013571338.1:1448-1549 GCF_000499745.2 Eimeria mitis | reverse complement strand
GTAGCAGCAGCAGCAGCTGCTGCAGCACCAGTAGCAGCAGCAGCAGCAGCAGCAACAGGAGCAGCACCAGGAGCAGCAGCAGCAGCAGGAGCAGCAGCAGG
>NW_013571338.1:0-773 GCF_000499745.2 Eimeria mitis | reverse complement strand
TATCAACGAACTTTCTCTGTCCCCTTCATATTAAAGAAATAGAAATATGGGGGACTGGTGATGCTGCTGTCCTCGCGCAGCAAAAAGCTAAACTCAAACAGCAGGAACAGGTACTTGTATTTTATTTTTATTTTTATTTTTATTTTTATTTTATATGTTTATATATTATAAATATTATTTTATGCTTGTATTTGTATTTATTTTTGTTTTTATGTTTATATTTGTGTTTGTATTTATAGTTGTTTTTATACTTATGTTTATATTTATGTTCATATTTATGTTTATATCTACATATATATTTATATTTGTTTATGTTTGTACTTATATTTATATTTATATATATATATATATAATATATATATATATATATAATATATATATATATATAATATATATATATATATAAAGAATACACAAACTAAACGATCTGTGCAGCATCCAGAAGTGCAGTAAACAGTGAAAGTAGAAAAGAGCAATACATAGACTCTATTAAAGATAAAAATAAAAAAAAAATATAAATATAAATAAATATATTATATTATATTTATTATATTTGTTTTGTATACAGATGCGCCAGGAAAGGAGACAGGTAGACAAAGGGAGGCTGGGAGACAGCGGCTTCGATAGAGAGTTTCTTTTGGGGGGTACATTCAGCAGAGCGAAGGGGCCTGATGCTCCCTCAGTTTAATAAAATATTTATAAATATTTATTATTTATTTATTTATTTATTTATTTATTTATTTATTTATTTATTTATTTATTTATTTATTTAT
>NW_013571337.1:6448-7185 GCF_000499745.2 Eimeria mitis | reverse complement strand
GTACATACTTTCTCCAGCGTTGTATGTTCTAGATGTGTCTAACAAAAAAACGCAAAAACAAAACAAAAAACACTAAAAATTAAATTAAATATATGCACAAACATATACTTTCATTGATTACTTTCTTATTCTGTATTTTTTATCTAAGAAACAACACGAAACCACCAATATAGCTGTCGCAAGAAACATGAATATCACCAGAAGGCTCTAGACCGCATACAGCCCCACTGCGGCGAAACTAAATAAGTTTTTGTTTTTTTTTCACTCAATTAGTTAATTTAAAAATAAAAAAACAGCAACTGAGGAGAATGGAGAGATTAATATATACGATGATTGAGCAGAAACGCACGAAACAGAATGGCTAGAAAGCAAAATAATAGATAGAAGGCAACAACTAACAAGGGGGTACACAAAGCGAACCAACCAACAAATAAAATAATAAACAAGTGAATAAAGTACACAAACAAGCGAGCTTAAAGGAAAAAAAAGCAACAAAAACTCCAAACAAATCGACCCCATGAAACAAATCTATAGGGAGAACAGAAGAAAGGAACGAAAGAAAAAAAGCAAAGCAGACAAAGCAACACAGACGGAAACACAAAAACACAGAAAAAAATAAAAGAGCGGAGACAACGCAAACACGAGCACAACAAACAAACAAATATACACACAAAAAAAAGCAAACAAACGCAGACAAAGCAACACAAACAAAACAGGCATCCACAAACAAACACACA
>NW_013571337.1:5899-6376 GCF_000499745.2 Eimeria mitis | reverse complement strand
CTCCTTCATCGAGGAGATAAACCGTAAGACTGGGTGTTTTTACAGTTTTCGCAACATTGATGAGTTCTTTGAGTCGGGGAACACCGAGAGTAACATTCTTAGAACCAACACCAGCAAAGTGAAATGTATTTAGAGTCATTTGTGTTGCTGGCTCACCAATAGATTGAGCAGCAATAGCACCAACACATTCTCCTGCGTGAGCTAGAGAACGATGAAACTGCCTCTCTACCTCACCCAATAACCACTGAATAAAACACAAACAGAAATCACAATTCTTCTCCTTTTTATTATTATTTTTATCGCAATAGATGTTATAATAATATTATAATAATCAATGAAAACAAACACGAAAAAAAAAGAGAAAAAACTACAACACAAACACGTAACGACGCTGCACCGCATAGACGCTCTTTCACTATAAAAGCGAACGCAATTTACATTTTTATGAAATATAACGATGTTTAAATATTATAAACA
>NW_013571337.1:3499-5799 GCF_000499745.2 Eimeria mitis | reverse complement strand
TTTTTTATTATTATTTTTATCGCAATAGATGTTATAATCATATTATAATAATCAATGAAAACAAACACAAAAAAAAAAAAGAGAAAAAACTACAACAGAAACACGTAACGACGCTGCACCGCATAGACTCTCTTTCACTATAAAAGCGAACGCAATTTACATTTTTATGAAATATAACGATGTTTAAATATTATAAACACAATATATATATAATATATATAAATATTAATTAATATTTATATATTTATATATTTATAAGTGGTGTGAGTGCGTACGTGGACCGCCTTGACGCCTAGTTGTTCTCTTTCTAGCAGCCTTCTTGAGTTGAGTACCGTTCTAAGGTGAGCCTTCATAAAGATAGTAGCATTTTCCTGTACTTCTGCAGATATAGTATCTGCTTTACATGTTTGTTTGACGACGACGAGTTTCTCGTTAAGAAGCTCTGAAACACTCCTAGCTATCGCTACTGGGTCTTGTTTTTTTAGTTGTTCTATAGATGCTGGGAATTGAGCTTTTGCGAATTCTAATAAACGCATTATATTTATAGGTATATGTTGTTTTATTTCTCCATCAGGAAATATACTTTTACATAAACGTAATTTATCTTCTTTAATAGTTTCATATTCATCTTCTAGTATTTGTTGAGCAGAGAAATCTACAAAAAGTTTTGTTCTTAATTCTTCATTTAATATCCATCCTTTTCCATAATTTTCTTGGTCAAAATCATGTCTATACACTCGACGTATCTTCTCTGTATCCATCTGCATCAACTCTATCACCTGATCCTCTACATATTCTCCACTCATACCATCTTCCCCATACAAAAACTGCAACACCTCTTGTGAGCTGTTTCTTACTGTACGGTCGTAACTAACCTTCACGTCCTCCATTGCTTTCATTAGCCTTCTCTGAATATATCTAAATATAAACAAATACACACACGCAACAAACAAATTAAATACAAAAAAAATTAATACATATATACTCTAGGATGCTAGCTCTAGACTCGTAACGATNCAAACAAATTAAATACAAAAAAAATTAATACATATATACTCTAGGATGCTAGCTCTAGACTCGTAACGATATATTCATACAGAGAACTAAGAAACGCTCCGCAGTCAACGCTTGTCGGTGACAGCAGAACTCAACAACAAAATAAAATTAAAATTAAATTAAATTAAATTAAATTATATTAAATTAAAATAAAATAAAAAAAAAAGAAACCGCGATAAAGGAAGGCAGAACAACGTTAAACGAGAGAAAACAAAGAGCGTCGAATTAAAACAAAACAGAGAAACTGAATACAACAAAACAAAAAAATTTTAGTACCAAGCCAAAACAACAAAACAAAATAAAATAAAATAAAATAAAATAAAATAAAATAAAATGGAGGAGTAAGAGTATAAAAACAAAACAAATCAACAAAAAAAACAAAAGAAAACAAAGAATCTGAACAGGACAAGAAACAACTGAAACCAATTCAACTCGAAGTGGAACGGGGTCGTTTAGGCGTTAAAAAAGGCCGTAAAAAGCCGAATAAAAGCGCAATAAAACATAAAAAATAAATAAAATAAATAAATTAAATAAATTAAAGTATTTTACCCCGTTTCTGACGTCTTGCAAGCGGTATCTATAATACCTTCTCTCCCACCCATAGCATGAAAGAAAAGCTCCTGAGGTAGGAGCCCAGTTAGATAGCTATGCTCAACAAATCCGCGGCTTTCTGGTGAGTAATCAAATTTACTAAAATGAGGCAAAGAACGATTGTTAAAACCAAAAGGAATTCGCTTTCCCTCGACGTTCTGCTGACCTACACAAGCCATAATCTGAGATATGTTGATCGTACTCCCCTTAGAACCAGCCAACACCTGAAAAAAAAAAACAATAAATGCAACAAAAAAAAAAGAAAAATATTCTATATGAAGGGGAAATTTACACTGAATGCGATATACACCTTGAGAAAGGAAGAGAAAGAAAGCAAGAAAGGAAGAGAGAAGGAAAGAAGAAAGCGGAAAGGGGAAAAGGAGATAAATAAATAAAGAAAAAAAAGAAAGAAAAAAGGAAAGAAAGCAAGAAAGGAAGAGAGAAAGAAAGAAAGAACGCGAAAAGGAAAAACGGAGACAAAGAAATAAACAAAAAAATAAAGAAAGAAAGAGACAAAGAAAGAAAGCGAAAGGGAAAAAAGGATACAAACAAACAAACAAACAAACAAACAAACAAACAAACAAATAAACAAATAAATAAACAAATAAATAAATAAAAAGAAAGAAAGCCTGACCATGGCCATAATATTATTC
>NW_013571337.1:2310-3399 GCF_000499745.2 Eimeria mitis | reverse complement strand
TACACAAGCCATAATCTGAGATATGTTGATCGTACTCCCCTTAGAACCAGCCAACACCTGAAAAAAAAAACAATAAATGCAACAAAAAAACAGAAAAATATTCTATATGAAGGGGAAATGTACACTGAATGCGGGATACACCTTGAGAGAAAAAAAGAAAGAAAGCAAGAAAGGAAGAAAGAAGGAAAGAAGAAAGCGGAAAGGGGAAAAGGAGATAAATAAATAAAGATAGAAAGAAAGAAAAAAAAAAGAAAGCAAGAAAGGAAGAGAGAAAGAAAGAAGGAAAGAAAGCGAAAAGGAAAAAGGAGACAAATGGATAAAGATAGAAAGAAAAAAAAAAAAGAAAGCAAGAAAGGAAGAGAGAAAGAAAGAAAGAAAGCGAAAAGGAAAAAAGGAGACAAAGAAATACATAAATAAACAAAAAAATAAGGAAAGAAAGAGACAAAGAAAGAAAGCGAAAGGGAAAAAAAGCGACAAACAAACAAACAAACAAACAAACAAACAAACAAACAAACAAACAAATAAACAAATAAATAAACAAATAAATAAATAAATAAATAAAAAGAAAGAAAGCCTGACCATGGCCATAATATTATTAGATTCATCGAGTTGTTCCGAAGCAACTTTTCCTGATTTTTCTCTGGCTGCATTGAGTTCTTTATTGACTCTGGCTTCGAAGCTTTCTCTTAAACTTTTTCCTGGTTGTGCTTCTAATCTTCCTTGATGAGCTAGACGTGTTAAGTGTGCTACTTCTTCTTTTGCTTCTTTGAGTATTTCATCTACCTTTCTACATGTTTCTGGTGATGTTATTATATCACTACAACCCACAGTAAACCCTTGATGTAACAACCAAAAATTTACGAGTTTTTGTAAAGCACCAAGAAAATCTTTCGTTCTTTCGGGTCCAGTTTCATTCCATAAAAGATGAATCAAAGAACCACTCGATGAACCAACGGTCTTTTTGCATATTTTTCCTGCTAGTAGCTCTCCTTGACGAATGATCACTCGATCATCTCTCTCCGAAACAAACAAATTCTCCTTTTTTCTATCGACTAAACCCCCTACATCTCTCATCATATTTATACGTAG
>NW_013571337.1:1715-2210 GCF_000499745.2 Eimeria mitis | reverse complement strand
GTAGCTCTCCTTGACGAATGATCACTCGATCATCTCTCTCCGAAACAAACAAATTCTCCTTTTTTCTATCTACTAAACCCCCTACATCTCTCATCATATTTATACGTAAACGTGTACTACCCCCTCCCCCACCACCAGTACTTGTATTGAAACAAAGAAGAAGAGAAAATAACTGCTTTCCTGTCCATAGATGCTCAGGATATAAGATTGCTGGCGGAGGAATCAATCCATCCCAATAAGGTATTTGTAGCAACAAATCAAACACCATTGGTCTCGATAAAAATGTATCTCGCCGCGTAAATTTACTTACTGCTAGCAGTGAATCCTGCAACACAAACAAATACAAATAAATACAACACAGGAGCTTAGCTCTTTGTTCAGGTTTTTTTATTTATTTATTTATTTTTTTGTTTTGTTTCTCTTTCTAGTCGTTTGTATCGTATTCGTTCTCCTTTTTCGTCTAGATGCTGCTGCTGCTGCTGCTGCTGCTGCTGC
>NW_013571337.1:1139-1615 GCF_000499745.2 Eimeria mitis | reverse complement strand
GCAGTGAATCCTGCAACACAAACAAATACAAATAAATACAACACAGGAGCTTAGCTCTTTGTTCAGGTTTATTTATTTATTTATTTATTTTTTTGTTTTGTTTCTCTTTCTAGTCGTTTGTATCCTATTGGTTCTCCTTTTTCGTCTAGATGCTGCTCCTGCTGCTGCTGCTGCTGCTGCCGCTGCTGCTGCTCCTGCTGCTGCTGCTGCTGTTGCTGCTGTTGCTGCTGTTTCTGTGCAGTGTACGTGTGCGTGCGGCCTCCTCGCAGCAGGAAATCTATGTTATTTACTTATTAATTTATTTATTTATTTATTAATTTATTTATTTATATATTAATTTATTTATTCTTACTTGTACAATCCCCATAACGGGTTTATTTCCTTGTGGTGATACGATTTGTTTAGGTACGAGCATAAGGTGTTTAATTTCGGCTCTGGTTTCTTCGCTTTGTGCGAGATGTAGATTCATCTCATCA
>NW_013571337.1:0-1039 GCF_000499745.2 Eimeria mitis | reverse complement strand
TATTTCCTTGTGGTGATACGATTTGTTTAGGTACGAGCATAAGGTGTTTAATTTCGGCTCTGGTTTCTTCACTTTGTGCGAGATGTAGATTCATTTCATCTCCATCAAAATCAGCATTATAAGGAGAAGTAACAGATAAATTTAGTCGGAATGTAGAATAAGGTAAAACACGAACACGATGACCCATAATAGACATTTTATGTAAAGAAGGTTGCCTATTAAATAATACATAATCACCATCTTGCATATGACGCTCAACACGGTATCCTACCTCCAGCGCAACCTCTCCTCCTTTTTTTGCGTGACGTAAATCAAATCTAAAACAAATAAAACATATAAAAACAAATTAAACATAGTAAGAGAATAAACACACAAAAAAAACGAACGAAATACACAAAAAAACACACAAAATAGACAAATATAACACATATGCAGCATAGATGCACACACCTGCGCGTACACCAGAGAACTGTTAACCTCTTACAACACAAACAAAAAAAAAACAAAAAAAAAACAAAAAAAAAAACAAAAAAAAACAAAAAAAACAAAAAAAACAAAGAGCAGAGATATATATAGAAAGAAACAAAAAAAAGAAAACATGAACAACACTACATTACATATAACGGTATCTTCGTCTATAAAGCAGACAAAACGTTCGTTTTAATTTAAATTTTATATTCATATTTATATTTATATTTATATTTATATTTATATTTACATTTATATTTATATTTATATTTATATTTATATTTATTTTTTTTGTTTACCTCGTTCCATCTTCCCTAATAACATACTTTGCCCCTGGCCACTCCAGGGGGCCTCTACGCACGAGTTCTTTTAATTTATTTATATTTAAATGTGTAACAAATTCAGGATAAGTGAGCGTCATGGCGATGCTCTTCGGCACCCCAACAACGTCAATAGGAAGATTAGGATCGCCTATAAAAAAACAAAAAAAAAATTAAAAAAAAATATTAAAAAATGATAAATAAATAAATAAATAAATAAATAAATATATATATATATATATATATATATA
>NW_013571336.1:3423-6829 GCF_000499745.2 Eimeria mitis | reverse complement strand
TATATATATATATATATATATATATATATATATATATATATATATATATATATATATATATGTATAATGCAGTACATGCCCTATAGCTCGCGAAACAACGTGTTTATGCACACTGCTGTTGTGATATTTGTGCGGGAGCGTCTGCGGCAACGATGCGGCAAACCGTTCTTTCACTTTACGATCTTGTCCCTTTTGCAAAGCGAGTACGAACCCCGATATCCACTCGATTTTCCTGCACGGTAAAAGGTTTGTTTATGTTTCACGCATCCTGATGGCAGCCACGGATGTGTATATGACTGCTTGCAGATCCAAGACCAAAAGTGTGCGCAGAAGGGAGAAATCATCTTGCTGTAACCGTACTCGTCTTTGGTGTATGCTTTGACAGGGGGTCTCTGTGGGGCGTGATGCGTTGTGCGACAGCGTCTGAGATTGGGAAAGGTACCAGGGAATTTTCAAGGAGGTGGTAGGAGGGCAAAGCGGGTACGCGTTGGTTTGTGCCTAACATGTAACGGCATCGGCATCAGACTTGGAATATGTGACAGGAGTTGTTTTACGGAAAAGGGAAGTAGGAAAAGGCGGACAGAAGCGGACAATCCGACGAACCTGAATTGTGTTAGTGCCTAGGGCGATTACACCGAAAAGATCGTGTACCCATAGCTTATCCTGGTAGGCACGAGATAACACAGAAGAAAGCTGAGATTGTACTTCAAGCGGTTGCTTATCGTTTTCGGCGAGACCAGTTGTGCTTTTTTGTCTTCAGTGTAGGTGCAGCGCATGCATGCGTCACTGATTTTTGCTCACCCGTGGCAGCTGGCAGCAAGCTCTTCACGATACTCCAGAACAGTAAGCAAATGCAAACGGATAGCAGCCCGTCGGTCTCCAGGCTCCGGACGTCTACCATCAGCGTGACCATTTGCTTAGTACTGGTTTTCCAACAGAAGCGGATTTGACACCGACGCCTCTGCACGTATCTGCGTCGTTTTGCAGTTGGTCTAATTGTGAGTGCTTCTCCCTCCCACCCTGGAAGAAGCGAGTTCCGCCTGTGGTCGGGAGTATAAATATATATATGCAGTCACCTAGCGGACCAACATGCGCGAGCATTGTATGGTCGTGTATTTTGCGTGCCTGCATGCTTGGTCGCCTCTACCTTAGTGGAGTGGCGAAGCTTTTTATCGCTCTGCGATATTCGCCGCTTCCTGACCAGGAAGTATGCGCTTGGGTGCACACCCATTCGCTCAGCTGGACCACCTGTTTGTAAACGTTTCAGGCTTTCTGGTGACAGCCATCGATGCGCATGTAGATGCGACGGTTTAATGGAGTAACAATGTGAATAGAAGCGGTAGCCAGCATTGCTTTGAGCTTAGTCTTCTGTTGTCTGTGTTGAGGCAAACTGCTTCACCGCTGCTGCTTAGAGCGTTTGGGGCTGTTTTGTATTTGAAGTGTGCAGAGTGTATTAATGCATCATTGGTTTTCGTTCGAGCTTGGCGTTTGGCCAGAAAGGGTAGGTAGGACTCCAGCACACTGCGCAGAGGCACTCTGTGAGCTGAGCATCGGCATCCACTCCCCAAATGGTTCCCCCGCGTATTGCACATTTTCGACTGCTGTTGGTCTCCGCGCAAGAAACGATTCAACCATGATCCTCCACGAAGCCAACTGCCTCACTTTTGAGTTGATCGTACTTAGGTTCGTTTGCTTGGCTCGCTTGCTCCTTTTGCACCCAGCTCCGGAGTGTAGGAATGCAGCGTTTGCCGATTAGGTAACGGCGACGCATCTGTGGGCAGGCTGGTGCTATGCCGTTTCTGTAGGCGTCTCTACGGCGGTGATGTGGCGTATCGTTCTTCGGATTTGTCCCTTTTGCACAGCTCGTATGCGTCCATGAGGCAACGTATATGGGCGGTGCCGTGCTGGATTTGTCTGCGTTTCAGCCTTGCGGATGGAAGTCATAGATATGTCTGTGCAGCCGAGGAGGTGTATGCAGTGAACAGGTTGAGAAAAGCTAGGAGGTTGTCTTGCACTAAGTCAGCAGGCTTTCGGTATCGACCGATTCCAGGAGTTTCGGCGATGCTCCATGTACTTACGAGACAGCGTCTACAATTGCAAACGACCTAAGTGAAGATCTGAGGCAGCGCATGTGCGGCGCAGTACGTAGTAGGCAGCAGCATCGACTACGCGCTGGTTTTGTCTGAGGCTAAAGAGTATCGATGCCCGCCGAGTTGTGTGTGTTCGAAGTTGTATTGCGGAGGAGGAGCGTGGCGACAGGCGGGCAGTAGCGGCAAATGCAAACAACCCGCATGGCGTAACCGCTTTAAGCGCCTGGATAAAACAAAACCAAACGCATGGATAAATTCAAGCGGTTGCTACCAGTCTGCGGCGAGCCCAGTTGAGCAGTTTACGTGTAGCGTATGCGCAAGGCATGCATCTGTCACTGATTTTTGCTCGAGCTTGGCACCTGGCAGAGAACTCTTCATGGCACACCAACAGAGTAGGCACAGACAAACGGATATAATCCCGTCAGTCTAGACGCTTCGAACGCCTGCTATCCGCCTTGCGCGTGTGCAGTTGTCGTTGGGGTTCGAACAGAAGAGGATCCGACAAAGCCGCGCATCCACCCACTTGCATCGCCTTGCAGCTTGCATTACTTCAATGTGCTTGCTTTGGTCCCTTTCCCTAGAAGAAGCCAGGTCTGTCTGCCCGTGGGAGTGTATATATGCAGTATTTGACTGGTAGCTAGAGGACCTATATGCGCGGGGGGGGTGGGTTCATATGGTGTCTGTGGGAGCCCACGCGGCAGCGATGTCGCGAAGCTTTCTTTGGCTCTGCGATCTTGTCCGGTCTTGCACAGGAAGTATGCACCGATATGGAGACTAATTGTCGCTCGTGCCATCATATTTCAGGCTTCCCGACGGTACTCATGCGCATGCCCTTGAACTGGTAGAGAGATATCGACTGACAGTGTGCGTGGAAGTTAGCACATTTTGTTTAATGCGTTATCTATTTTGCACTCGTCTGGGGCGGGGAGTTTAGGCGGTTCCAAACACGTTTGCTGGAGAGTTTGTGGCTTTTCAAGCGATGCAAAAAATACGGATGAATTCGTTAAGCAATGAATGTGGGGCGCGGTACGTGCCAGGAAGCCGAAGCGACTACGTGGTGGTCTCCGTCGAGCGTTCACGAGTATCGGTGCCAGCCGAGCTGTATCTGATCGGATTTGTTTTCTGCAAGAGGAGAGTACGGGAAGGCGGGAAGCAGCCTACAACGCGACCAACCCAAAGCGTGTAATTGTGTATGGCGCTTGCACAGGGCAAAGCCAAAACTCATAGCTTATAGTGGTAGGTACTGGGTACATAACGAAAGCGCTGCTTGAAGTGCAAGCAGTTGCTGCCGGTCTGCGACGAGTCCAGTTGAGCAA
>NW_013571336.1:890-3323 GCF_000499745.2 Eimeria mitis | reverse complement strand
AGAAGCCAGGTCTGTCTGCCGGTGGGAGTATATGCATGCAGTATTTGGCCAGTATCTAGCGGACCACCATAGCGGACCACCATGTAAGAGCATTGTGAGGTTCCGCATGCTGTGGGCTCGCTCACGTCTACATGGGCGG
Organism: Eimeria mitis; assembly: GCF_000499745.2. NCBI lineage: Eukaryota > Apicomplexa > Conoidasida > Eucoccidiorida > Eimeriidae > Eimeria > Eimeria mitis. The sequence continues at coordinate 3,184 of NW_013571336.1, read as the reverse complement.
AGTGGCGGAGTCGTTTCTGGCTCTGCGGTCTTCCCCGCTTTGTGTTTAGGAAGTATGCGCTAGGAAGCAGACTCGTTCGCTCAGCTTGATCAAGTGCTTGTTCACGCTTTAGACCTCTTGGTGGCAGCCATCGGTGTGTCTGTGAGTCCGTGCAGAGTTATCAAGTAGCACTGTGTGAGGAAGTGGGAACGCCTCTGGTTTCAGCCTGGTCCTGTTTGGATATCTGCCCTGGCAGCGTGTTTCCGCGCCAGTGCTCAATGCGTTTGCTAGGCGGCATCTGCAAAACAATCTTAGTGAATTTTTGAGGCAGTAGAAGTTCAGTAAAATACGCGGTGGTGCGCAGAAACAAGTACGCGATTGTTTTTTCAACACTGAGTAGCATCCCTGCCAGTCTGGTTCTGAATGCTCATAGTTGTTCTGCTCTATACGGGCATAGTGGGGAGCGGGCAGCAGCGTAGCGCGCAACAGAGACGAATTGTGCAACAACCCACCCTGCTTCCGCAGAACGAGGCTGAGCCCATAGTTCATTATGTGTGTGCTTGGTAGCACGAACGCAAGCGGGGCCTGCAGTGCAGGCGGTTGTGTCTGCTTCCTGGGTTGGTGCGCTGAGCTGTTTTCTTTTTGCCGTAGGTGCGCGCGACGCGTGCATCACTGTTTGCATATCGATTTTGGCATTTGGCAGCATAGTGTTGAGAGCACTGCAGTATAGTCGGCAGAGCCACAGGGAGAGCAGGTCGTCCCTGTAAAATCACCAGATGCTCTGAATATAATGCTGCTCTTACTTCATTTTCAAACAGTTACAGCAGCAGCAGCAGCGGCAGCAGCAGCAGCAGCAGCAGTGGCAGCAGCAAGCAGGTGAACACTGGTTAGCATCGGGATGATGAAAGCCTTTTTATTTTTCTTGAACATTGTTGATCCTGGTTGGTCTTCGAACAAGAGAGGATTCAACAAGGACTCTCCACGCATCCAGCTGCATCGTTTGTAACGCTTTCCCTAAAAAGGGTCAGCTCCTTCTGCCGGTACGAGTACATTGTGTATTTGGCGGTTGGCTGGCGGACCTGCGTTTATGAGCATTGAGCTGCTATGCCCTGTGCTTGTGCAGCGTCTGCAGCATGGATGTGGCAAATCCCTCTCTGGATTTGCGGCCTCGTCACTTTCCTTTCCAGAGAGTATGCAGTCGGCGGCAAACTCACTTGCAGTGCTACATTTGAGGCAGTGCCACAGCAGCCGCGGTCGTGTGCATACATGTGCGCAGACGTTAGAGTAATAATGAGAATCTGGGAGCGCGATTTTTTCTCGGCATCTGTTCGAGCGGATATTTCGGCTCCACTTAATGCGCTTGCAATAGAGTCTGATATTGCGCACGATTTCCCTGAACGTGTGAAGGGGGACCACGTTCAGTGCAACAGGTGGAAAGAAGCAGCGGTGCCTTCGTGGTGAATTCTCAATAGCGTTTCGTTGTGTCCACGCGCGTCTGGTTGTGTATGCTCGTAGTTGCCCTGCGGGGAATTTTAATGCAGGAGGGTTGGCAGCAACGGAGCGCGCAACTGAGGCGAATTGTGTAAATAATAATTGCGCTTGCATGGCACGAGGCTGAGCACACCTAGTTCAATGGATCGTGCAGCACATTCCGGCCTTCAATCTCAGCGACTGTCAGTATAGCATTTAGAAGGCTCCAGCATAGTAGGCTGAGGTGCACGGCGAGCGGGCCGTCGATCTGTGTTCATCATATGGTTCACTTACGTCTTGCACATTTTTTATTACCGCTAGTTTCCCAAAAAACTATTCGCCAGGGCCGTGTAGCCAGCTGTATCGCTTTGTAGTTTGCATTTACCTTGCGGTTAACTCGCATGCGCAGGTTGACACCAGCTCTAACTGACGGTGGTATTTGATAAGCAGTGCTTGGCGCTAGCTAGCGGATCTGCACCAAAGATCGAGGTTGGGTTATTCACTTTGTGAGCGCGTCCACGGCAGCCATACGGGGAAGCCTACATTGTTCTGTAAACTCTCTCATATTGCCCTGGGGGTATGCACTTGGATAAAACCCCTATGCTCCGCGCGGTGAAAGGCTTGTTTGTATTTCAGGCTCCCTGATTACAGATACAGAGAGGCAACTGCATGCGAGCAGATTTGTGGAGACAAACGTGAGAAGCAGTGGGGGCTCGTCTTGTTTCTAAAAACGATAGTCGTTGAACTCTGCAGAGCTAGGGTGTTTGGCGCGTATTAGTGCGTTAACGAGGCATTGCAAAACCTCCCGGCGAACTCGTTGACCAGTATATGCGCAGGGCAATACG
>NW_013571336.1:0-812 GCF_000499745.2 Eimeria mitis | reverse complement strand
AGCCTGGTTATGCATGATAATCGTTGTTTTCTGTGGAGGCGAAAATTAGGGGATCGCGGGCAGCAGCCACTTTCGCGACTAACACGAATGGTGCAACAATGAATAATGATGGCGCTTGTACAGAACGGAGCGAAGCCTATAGCCCATGGCGTAGGAACTTGTAAGGTACTATATGTGCAACACCATAGGAAGCAGTAGCCAGCATGCGTTGGTTTGGTTTAAACGCCTAGTATTATTGGCGGCCATCTTGCCCTTGCTCTTGTACGATTGTGGTTTATTTGAGGATGTCTAAAATAGTTAATAGGTAATTACGCTTTTTAACCACAAGGTAAGTCAACATGCTTCGCATTCATTGTGCTTGCTATTCATGAGAATGTGACTGATTTTCTTCCCATCATTGTAAATGGCAAGGTATTCCTAGCACTCCAACGTAGTAACAGATTCAAACGGGGACGAAACAGTCGGAAAGCAACCCCCGGACACTTCTCTAGGCCTCGAACATTTTTGATTATATTTGGTCATCTACTTGAACATAATCTGACAATAATGCCCCATCCAGCCCGCTGTATCGTTTGAAAGGTGACATAGGCATACTCTCGATTAGCTTGCCCTGGCTGGAATCAACTCAAAGCGCCGGAAGGAGTATACACACTTAATATTTGGCGGAGATCTAGCGGACCTGGAAGGGTTCGCAGCATCGCTTCATGCAGTCTGCGTGCTCATGTCTACATCAACGATGAGGAGAAACCTTCTCTTGCACTGAAACCTCTCGTTGTTTTGATCAGGCAGTATGCACTCAGCCGGAACCTCAT
>NW_013571335.1:4906-6739 GCF_000499745.2 Eimeria mitis | reverse complement strand
AGAAAAACATGGACAGTGCCTTTCCCAGTTGGGGCAAGTGCGGTAGGTTTGCACAGTATCACTCAAGCCAAACTGTTGCTGTAGTGCTCGCGTTTTCTGAAGATGTAAAAGAAGCAGGAGGCTTCGATGCGTCTGTGAATTGCGGCTAGCCAGTTTGTAGCTGTGCACACAGTAAATACGTCACACAATGTAAAACTCTCGAATATCTAGGTCGTGCGTGGAGGGGATGTTTGTTTTTGTGTGACCATACGAGGAAGAAAAATGCATCAGTACCTGTGAATGGAATACTGGTTTGTGTCATGTGGCATTTGACGGCCAAGGACACACGGTCTGGCCGGATGATCCGCATCCATCAGATGCTAGAGTGCTTTGTCCGAGCTTTGCGCAGAAAGTGTGCCTCACCGAACATCAGTCAACGAATTTCGTAACCTTGGCATCTGCGTACATTATAAAATGGATTTTTATTTTCCCTTTGTGCTCTCAGAGTTCAAGCGCGTTTTCGTTCATCTTTTTGATTGGCACTGGCAGATCATCAGCACTGGCAGACCATCAGCACTGGCAGTGTTGTACCATAAATGTCCGCGTTTCCCATGTGTAGAAATCCCAGTATATGCATTTGGTGCCAACAAGCATTTCAGCAGCTGACTGTGCAGACGGCTGGGGTGGGATATGCTGTTAAAACGAGTCAGCCCCATGCGCATTACTCCTAAGCTAGGGATGTTAGTATATAAGGTAGCACAGAGATGGACTCGTGGCTCATCAGTGTCAGTAGACAATACGCCACATGGGTGGCTCGTGGCTCATCGCTCGCGGAACTAGTATGTACGTTGTGTGTGTCAAATAAAGCATTTAGATGCTTCTGGATCTGTCGATCACAGGTACAGTATTCGTTTGTAGATGCACATCTCTGCCCAATAGCCGGCGGTATGCTGTTGGAGTTTTCGAAATTTCAGAATCATCTTCTTCCAGTGGATGCAATAGCTTTAAATTTATTCTGCCTGCGCAGCTTCTGAACGAGTTCCTCATACTGTCGGCGGAGCATCAGCTCCAAATACCTTGTGTGTTGGGCACGCCTTCTGCAGCCTGTTTCTTCATTTGAACGCAGTGTTCCTTGTCTTTGTATGCATAAAATCCGGAGCTGTGTTTTCATGCCCACGCAGACCGTAAACGTCTGAAAATACAGAAGACAAGCAGGTTGGATAGGCTCGAAAAATCCAGTAGCGAGCGGAGGAGATAGGGCACTGCCTCTATACAGTAGCACTGACGAGCTGCTGACGACGAGCTGCTTCCGGAGTAGATACTCAGCTTGACCACCCCCAGTGTCATGAACTACCTGGTCGGATGAACGAAGCGAAGTTTTGGCCATCTCCTTTTGCCCGTTTCTGGGTCTGTGCTGTGAAGATGATTATCCGCGGAACGCTAGGCTGTTGGCCTTCTAGCAAGTACGTTTGATTTAAGTATGATTGACTTTGCGAGCCTGCGAAGTACAAGGGTGCAATTAGCTGGTGCGAGACAAATCATAGTCTGGCATCGTTTTGCCATACCACTGCCTTTAGAGCACGAGCTGGTTTGCTGACTTGTATCTGCCTGATGTTGAGGGACTTATTCTTGCCTTTCTGCAGGATGTGTGTCCAATGGCACAGTAGTCACTGTAGTTCTCGATATGCCTAGTGTTCAAAGCTGTTGCGATGTACAGGAATTCTGTACTGCCTCGTCCACCACAGGTGTTTTTCGTGGAATTCACTTGTGCCAGAGGGTGATCAGTGAGGCATACGTACCAACCATCAAGCATTCACGTTCTTAACTACCCGAAAGGAAGCACTCTACCGACCC
>NW_013571335.1:0-4848 GCF_000499745.2 Eimeria mitis | reverse complement strand
GGGGGGGGGGGGGGGCGTGATGCGGCTACGAGTACATGCCGCGCTGTGTGAGAGGTTAAAGGCATTTGGTTTTAAACGTGATGTACCGCGAGTCACATCATTACGACTGGTAGCTGCATGCTGAAGACCGGAAGTCGTTATTTTAGTCTTTTGTGTTCTACTAGGTCGTAGGTTTTGTCCAACACACCAGTGTTGTACAGAATTGAATGCGTCCTAGAAAACGTTTTGCTGAAAGGTAGATGTTTGACTGAATGTGAGGCGCTCCACTGCGTGTATACCGAGGTCTGCTTCAGGAATTAGATGGCCATAGCAATCCTGCATTCGACACTTGTTGACAAACCGTCGCGCGCATCGTTGGTTTTGGAACTGTTTCTGTTTGAAAGCAGGATGTAGGTCTTCAGCGAATGGTGTTGTTTTGCATGGAATAGTTCGCAATACGAGGATTGTTCGTAACATAATATATGTATTGAACTGTCAGATGATGCGCTGGGGAGGGTCAACTACGTCGCGATGCGTTGGGCGTTCTTTATCGCACTTTTACTTTTCAAGTACCAGTTTCCGCTTACGCGTTTCATTTTTTAAGCCCTGCATAGAGAATGTGGCATCCCGTTATTCTCTTAGACTACAGTCGATCCCGCATCGTCGTGCGACGGGACGACGCTGTGCTATATCCATTACGGAAACTCGCTGGATGCACAGACCGTACGCTTTGCTCTATGGTATGCTCTCGACCGTTAGTACTTTGTAGCAAGCCACTGACTTGGCAAGCGAATTGGGGAGATTCGCCTCTTGTCTTCATTGTTTGTAAAACACTTTATCTTGCGTAAGAGCGTGCGTTTGGATGGATTAGGCCACAGATATTCTGGCTTCTCGGTGCTAGTGCTAGTGTGCGCGCATTGTGAAACGAAGCATCCTCACTGCCGCACAGGGATCATATCCTTTTGACGACTTCGCAGATTCTGCAGTCGAGGCTATACCTGGAATGATTGCTGACTCTCCCAGGCGCGTCGGCGGATGGTGAATAGGTATATTTGTGGACTGGGGCGTTGTCTAGGCCTCAGCCATTGTTTGCGGAATTTTCATCTTCACGTTCGGGACTGAAATGCACCACTTCACACTACAGTGGCTGCATGACACACAGACGCTCCGAGAGAACGCCTTTTTTCCGTTTGCCTGACGCGGACCAGTTTGTGCGTTTTGCCTTGTTGACCGAGTCTCCCGATTGTGCGTCTACGGGTGGCAGGGAGCTAGCTCTCCTCAGGGGCAGTTTCACTTCGCATCACGGTTCGTGCCGACGCACGGTGGACCGGAACGCAGCAAGTGAGCAACATTCAAGCCGGGAGAAATGGAATCTTCAAAGGAAAAGTATCGGCGGGCGTGAATTTGTAGCACGTTCTAGATAACTCATTTAGTGCTAAACATAAGGATCGGCCTGCAGGATGATTCCTTGCCAGCAGTAAAGCCCTTTTCCTTCTAGACTCGGTACAGTGCAACTTTGGTTGATGGCGTATCTGCGCTGGGCACGCAAGCAACTCCAGAGTACACTCAGGCGAACGGACTGATGCCGTCATGTACGTTTGTAAATAGTAATAAGGATAAGGCGGGAGTCCTGCTGCATTTACAGGCTGTACGTTGCGCGCACGATTGCTTTCAAGAACATGTCATGTAATTGATGCCTTCACTAGATTCAGTGTGCAACCACTATTTTTGGAAGCCGAACGTCTTTTGTCGATTGAGCTTCCAAAGCCTTGCCATTGCCTTCAAAGGCGTATTGCATTGGAAGAGTCGGGAATATGTAGTTGTATTTCGGCTCCAAATAGAAAGCGCAGGATGATTGTCTATCGCGTTGCCTAGATTGTGCGTTTCATAGGACTCCTGTAGGAGGTTTGGCTGCTGAGAATGATGAGTGTTGCCAGCAACAAACAGCCTTGTTTTCCAAAGGGCCCCGCGTCAGGTTGGCAGTTTTGTACCATCGCCTGCTTGCGTCGAACGTAATTCGTTTATTTCATGCGCTAGATATCGGGATTATGCATGTGTCGTATGCAAACAGCAAATTGATGGGCGCAGCTCTGCCCTCACCCATGCAACAATATCTGCAGTATTTACGAGGAAACGCGCGCGTGGGCAGGTCTGGTGAAGCATGCTAATGTGAAATTTCACACGGTTGCAGGAGCACTTCGTTTGCCAGAGATGTTTCACGCCCATTAGTTTGTACGTTCCGTTTAATTGCCTATTTATTTAGATGAAAGTGAGTGTATCTCGTTCGCGGTGCATACGCACCAGCGTTCCCTGATATAGCCCGATGCGCGTAGGGCGTCTGCACCCTACTTCCAAGCCTTGCAGAACGTAGCAGCGTGCTGTATCTTAGGGCAAATGCTCATATGTCATGCTAACACGCATTCTTTGGACGAAATCGCTCGCTGAACACCAAGCTCCCTAGTCCTTCCGTTTTGTCCTAGCGAGAAGTTAAATATCTAGGGAAGCGGCATATCCCTTGGGATGAACTTGTTTGGTGCGTGATGAGTTGGTGAGGCTGGCGCCTTAAAAAATAGAGGGGCTGAACGAGTGCGAAACAGTTTTGCTCCATAGGGGGGCTTCCGCTTTTGTTCAGTCCTGCAAAATACCAGCAAGCATTTCAGCATTACAGCATAGATGCGCCCAGTGGATCTCCAGTACCTGAATAATAATGCAAAACTGTTCTGATTTAGCAACACTTTTGTTGGGCATGCCGACGTAGATGTGAGTACACCCTCGCACCCATCAGTGATATAAGTCGTCGTCTGTGTCGAGCGCCGCGCTTCCTTTTCGTCGTTGAAAAAGACCGCTTCTGCTCTAACCGCTAGGCTTCAGGCCAATATATGAAAATAGTAAGTACCGGTCGATTCGAAATATCGGCGCGATGTCTCGCTTGGCCCTCACTCTGTACCCGTGAAGGTCCTGGCCTCTTGGTTCACATATGCCTATACGTGTCCATGGCACGTTTGAAAGGTATCCTGCATACTGGCTTGAAATAAGCAGCGCCTACGTTTTGCCTGAAGTAGAAAAAGGCTGTGTAACCTTTCAGCGGGGTGGCTGGTTGTTTAGCCTGTTTTTTTGGAAGCCCCCTGGCGAACCTGTTTCGATCCCCTATTAGATTTATGTGCCACTTGTAGGGGGAACGTCGACGCGTTGTTCGCTGCCTGCGAAGGACTGGAGCGTCTTTCTCAGTCGAGAACGGGTTTGCCGTTGTTCACGCTTGTTGCCAGTGTACGCCTCGCGTGAATTCCCCTTTGGAAACGATTTAGAGGAACCCGGTATCACACAATTGCACGATGTTACGTTTGTTTTGCCATTCATCTAGAAGAGGTTCTGCTCGGCAACTTTGTATCGAATCGACGCGCACACTTGAGTGGAGGTTGTTGGGGCGGCGCCGAGGTGCTGCGTCCTGTTTTTTGTTTAGAGGTCGCCGTTCATAGATACCTAGCTAATTGATAATCTGCAACGTATGCCATGCAGCGCTGTAGCATGATCTGATTGCTGCTCTCCAGATTCACGCATCTTCTTGGTCCTGTTTTGCCGTTGCCATCGTGCGCGATGCACAATTCAATTAGTTACTTCACCGTCTGCGTTGTCATAACGCTGCTCACATTTCTAGCATCGGCCCCCAGTGGTCCCAGTGCCCTGTTGCGCTTAGCAACGGTTGATGCTTTCCCTTAGCTTGCCACAGTAACTAGCACTGACGATTGACACCGGCTGCAACTGCTGGATATCTAGACAGTATGTTTGGTGATATTGCATACAGAATATTTGCAAACATTATGCGGGTTGACCTGCAGCTACTACAACGTGAACTAATATAATTGCGAGCGGGAAGCTTCAGTTGCAGGCATGATATTGGTTTGTCAGCTCACCGCGTGGCCGCCATCCGTTGAGTTGCGTGTTGGGCGGCGCGCAACGTATGCAACTGTCTGTGTGCGTGAAGGCACACTCCTCCATTTTCCCGGACTTCTGACCACGCAGCACACAATTTTCCGGTGACTACCTGCAGAGGCATTGGNCGTGCCAGCCTGTCGCGTTCGAATAAAGAGGCTTGCGGTAGAAAACATGCATGAACTGAAGACGTCGAATCGCTCTGGGCGTTGTACGTTTTCTGCTCAGCAGAAGTGCACCTTTGCGTTAAAGGCCCCAAACGTTCCTTATGAGCCAATTTGTTGCTGCACGTGCTGAGCGTGGGACGCATCGCTGATTGACTACTTGGTGGGGTCAATATACGCGTAAGGCATTTGCTTTCTCATTTCTCGTTGGTAGATACTTTGATTGTCTGACAACCCCTTAGGTGTCCGAGCGCACTGTGAAGTGCGTGGCTAGGCCGGGTGGTGTCAGTGATGTCGTGCGTGGATGCGTTCAGTGTCTTTGTAGGCGTGTTTTACCCACTGCTTCTGCAAAACATCTCTGCCATCGTTGCTGGAGTTGTGAATGCCCTTACTAGATTTGACTGGCGTTTCGAGGGCTGAGTGGATCTTTGCAAGGTTAACGCGAAGCTACCAGGAGTCTTCGCAGTGAAGTGCAGTTTGGTCTTAGTAGATTTTCAATGGGTTCGTTAAGTTTGTTTTGCGAGCATTATGCGGCTCTACCTGCAGCGTTGCAGCGTCTATACCTTGGAGCAATATAAATGTGAGTGGGAAGCTTCAGTTGCAGGCATGATATTGGTTTGTCAGCTCACCGCGTGGCCGCCATCCGTTGAGTTGCGTGTTGGGCGGCGCGCAACGTATGCAACTGTCTGTGTGCGTGAAGGCACGCTCCTCCATTTTCCCGGACTTCTGACCACGCAGCACACAATTTTCCGGTGACTACCTGCAGAGGCATTGG
>NW_013571334.1:5795-6830 GCF_000499745.2 Eimeria mitis | reverse complement strand
AGCCTCGCACGAGGCCAGTTACGTCGGGGAAGTGCTGTTTTCAGACCGTCAACCGTGCTTAACATCCAATATCAACTTTCTACAGGCTAGCAAGTGTGATGCTTGCGCGTTACCCCAACGACGTGCACGTTAAGCAGTACTGCCCGGCAATTCCCATCATTTGAACTGTGCAGCATGGTGCGGTGAGAGACGAGTCGCATTCTAGCCCGAACAGGAGCCTGTGCGTACGCTATCAGGAAGCCCGCGACTCCGCCCAGGTCCATCTTCTGCTGACTCCCGCGGGAGGCACATCAAACCCAGATTAATTCCCTTTCCTCATCTCTCGGCCGATGAGGAAAGGGAATTAATCTGGGTTTGATGTGCAGAAAACAGCGCACCACAAACACGTGGAGTGGCCCTCTTCCTAATGCACCGCAGTTTATAGAGTTGCTCCTCCACCGCTACCTAGCCTCACACAGGGCAACCTGGGCTGAGCTGGGCGTGCCGCATTGTGTTTGCCGCACCCACGGACGGCTACTAAGCCTGGCAGATGCTTCAGCGAAGAATACGTCCCCCCCTGTTGAAACGCATTCCCTTGTGGTCGTCCGTTACGAAGCCCACATCTCTGTCTGCTCGCCTGCACTAATAAGGGACTCTCTTTCAACTTCAGGAGGGTTAGTTGCGCCAGCGTCTGCCATGACCTCTGCAGCAGCTCCACCAGCGGCACTCGCAGCTCCACCGCTCCTACAAAAAACAGCAGCATTCAGACAATTATCCGTCGTCAGCAGAGAATATGGTCAGAAAGCAAACAAAACGCAGAACGAAACAGCACTACGAGCACTACACGCATGAGCATGCAAAATGATGCAACGAACGCAACAAACGACTCACAAGCCGTAGAAAGCGCCAGCTCCTGCTGCGATTGCGAGGATCCCTCCAGCTACACCACCTGCTACTGCCGCTGTCGGGAAACCGCCACCTTCTTCTTTAGCCTCTTCCTCTGAACTCTCCCCGGAGCTCTCTTCCCCTTCTGCCCCTCCAGCTCCACTTCCACCT
>NW_013571334.1:2507-5626 GCF_000499745.2 Eimeria mitis | reverse complement strand
CGTCCATTCGGTGAAAGGAAGTGTGCAAGGGCCTGTTGAAATGCGCAAATGCACAACGGAAGATCATAAACAGATGCACCGCACAAACAGAGAATTGGACAAGCACAAACAACCCTAAACCAACAGACTTCACTAGAGGTGAACTGAAGCGGCCTGTCAAGCATGTCCCTAACCTTTCAGACAGAAATATCAAGCGAGAAAGCTAGCGTTGGACTGTCCGTCTAAGTTCAGATTCACGCAGAAGAACTAAACAGAATAAGATCTTGACCTGCTCTCCCATAGCCTGGAGCACTCACCGCAAGGCACGTTATTGCACGCTCGCTCCTCGGATCTCAAAATCTTTTGGCCTTCAGGGAGTCCTTTGTTCTGTTCCTCAACCGTCTTTCCTCCAAACGTAGCTTCCACCTTGCTACGGGAACGGTGGCGGACCTGCGTACCGCCGCCACATTGTTCGCTGCAAGGTCCCCATCCTTCCCAGTCGCCGACGACTTCATCGACAGGGCAGGGTTGCGTGTTGCATTCAGTAATTTCTATGGGCCCTTCCGGGTGCAACTCTATGCACGATCGACCGCCATGCTGGGCATCGTCAAGCCAAGGTTCCCTTCTACGCTCTTGCGTGCCGCCGCCACAAGTCTTCGAGCACTCGGTAAAGCCAGACCACTCCCCACATGTTGCATCGACAGGGCAAGGTATATCATTGCACTTCTCGGTCTCTCGCACAGCTATACCCTGTTGTTCAAGCGTCTCCCCCCCATTTAGTTCGCCTATCTGAGGATACCCCTCCCGGTCGCGGTGCCTTGTACCGCCTCCACATGTCGCGGAGCATTCGGACCAGTCACCCCACGGTCCCGGCTGTTGCTGAACTGGGCAAGGGGACTTCTGGACAGACTCCGTCTCTCTCTGATATTTAGGAGGGTTCTGCTCAGCACATGAAAGACCACCTCCGCTGGCTGGCGGATTTTCGTAATCTTGCCTTTCTCTCTGTCGCGTCGCCGATCCACAGGTGGTGCTCCATTCGGACCAGGGGCCGAACTCCCCACAATGCGCGTCAACCCTGCAGGCCGGCATGCTACACGGTTCCGTGCGTATTAGACCAGGAGACTGTTCAGCGCAGGACCGACCCTGAGGAGCTTCACAGGTAGGGCACGGTGGTGTTCCCGGCTGCTGTGGGGCGATCTCTACACGGGTGCTCGTCCGCTTTCCCTCTGTGCCGCACTCCCCCTCGCAAGGCCCGAATTCGCTCCAGTCACTACATACTGCATCTTTCGCAAGGTCTCTGCATGCAGCCTGGATGATGGTGCTGACTTGTTTGCCGACATCTACCCAATTCGTCTGCAAGTATCTGGGGCAATCCGTAGTATCGCAGCCTGCAATACTTCGACATTCTGACGAGTTAACTCCTGTACCGACTCCTAAGACAACAACGACCACTCCACGTTCGCGCAGGCTTTTGGCAGCGGATAAAGTCTGCGCGCGTTTACTGCTGGCACCGTCCGTCATCACCAACACCATCTTCGGCACACCTTCCCGGCCTCCCTTCTGAGTATTGAAGAGCATGTCCCCCGCTGAATTGAGTCCAAGGTGAGTGTAAGTGGAACCTGCTGCATACGCCAGATTGGCTGCTGCGTTGGCGAACAATTCCGTGCTCTGGGCTCTAGAGTCGCTGAGGTCCCAGTGATTCACAGCTCTGGTGCCGAAAGTAACCAAACCCATGCGGACATCTTCAGGGGAGAGAGGCATGGTACGTGCAAAGTCTTGTAGAAAGGTACGCACTTTCTTGTAGTTCCCGGTACCAATAGAGCCTGACTCGTCGACCACCGCCACGACGTCCAGAAGGCTTGTGCAGACTTGATCCGCGTCCGACCTGACAGCTGAAGCCACAGAGAAATCACACAGGATCGGACTCGCATAACAATAAAATCTGGACAAGGAAAATATGCCCAAAGCAAGTGAACACTTTGCATGTACGAGTAGCCCATGAAGAGGAGCCGGCAGCCGGTAGGCTTGACACCGCCAAAGCCATTCAAGAGGATGCCCCCCAATGATGGATCCACAGAAGCTTGCACAAATTCGTCAGACGAAGAGGCAGCAGTGTACTACGATAAAGAAACACCAAGTGTACGGTAACATAGGCATCACGGCATACAGAAGACTTATCCCCAGAGTCCGCGCATTTGACACCGTCAACGAACAAAGTGTGTCTACCAAAAGTCAGACATCAAGCATGAAAATTACTGCAGCAATTTGATCCTGCGTAGAGTCAATGAAAGCATAACACTGGTTGGGTTCGTGCCACAAAGACTGCCACAGCACCGCGCACCGAGCCACCGCAAGCTACTCAGTGGTCTTATAGCCGGAAGAAATGCTGCTTCCTGCAATAAGGTCATCTTTACGAACCTTCAGGTGAACAAAGGAAGATAAAACCAGCAGCGAGAGCCACTAATAGTGAGAGTGCCCTGGAGGGCGCTAGCCTCCGAAGAAACGCCATTGCGGCGGTGATACGAGGAAAAGGCAGGACCAGTAAAAAAGATAAAGGAAGTGAATATAATGAAATGAACCTGCAGAAACCGCTTGATTTGAAGCCAGACCTGAATAGTTTTGTGAGGCGGCTGAACTACGATGCCCTCGTGGTGTTCCTGCTCTTGCGCGCTGGCAGCTTTCCAGCACGCCTTGGTTCCCCGCGGGATCTGCATGCCGGCCGCTGCGGACGCAAATTTGTTATTGCTTTTGGATATTGTTCAATATATTCAGTACATTTCTGAGATTTCATATCCCTTTGCATTAGAGACGGCCTTCGACTTTGCTGCGTCGTGCATCGACGAGCCTCGCCACACCCCGGCTGCGATGGTTGGGCAACTGCTTTTAACTACATCTCCCACCAGATTTCCATAAAACCTATAAGGGTGTATATTCTTTATCTCTGAATTGACCAGCTTCTGCTCAGGATGACTTGAAAAGCGGACATTTTCCTTGGCATTGCCACGAGCCAGGGCTCGTGCGATGAGCGTACCTGTTCTGTCTTAAAGTAGTGAAAACGCAGGGAAGAAGGCAGAAAAGAGCGGTAGAGAATAGTTTCAGGATACGTTCCGTGAAATTTGCCATCTTAATGAATGTCTCTT
>NW_013571334.1:1705-2407 GCF_000499745.2 Eimeria mitis | reverse complement strand
GCACCACAGTAGCGGTCACGGCCCGCCGCCGTATCGTGCCGGGTGGGCACATGGCGAGTTCGTTCTTGCTTCAAACAGTTCTTATGGGGGTAGTTTATGTGTCAATTAGCTGAAATCGACTGTTTTAATACTCTGAACTGAACATTTCAGTTCTTTTTCGCACATGAGCTTGGGGTGACGTACAGCGTCGACCGGCCATTCGATGCCCAGTGGACCACTTGAACTCGACGCTCGCTGAATGTTCTGTGCCAACACGGTAATTGCCTTCGGAATATATACATGAAAAGACTTAAAAACTGAAAATAAGAGTATTGAAAGAGCATCTGACTTCCTCCAGTGCCCAGGCGCCGTCTGCCCAGTGGCCTTACGGCCTGAAGCCGAGGGTACGGCGGCCTGAAGGGAGTCGCAATTCACCTCGCTGCTGCTAATAGTCCAGCGGAGCACAGAACTATACTCCCTTTGCTCCATAAACTATCCTTGTAAACAATGAGCTTGCTGGGCCTTCCACAGCCAGCTTTCCAGCTTACAATTCAAGACACACAAGCCAACTTTGTAAATGCTACAAGCATAGTCTGTCTGCTGTTGGTACGTGTCTGCTTGCGCGCTCTCTGGCTATACATGGCAAAAAATGTGCTTGAAAACTGTCCGCAGGGTTAGCTCATGTCCCTAGTGGCGCTGGGTTACGCTTGCAAGTGGGGCTGG
>NW_013571334.1:719-1678 GCF_000499745.2 Eimeria mitis | reverse complement strand
ACTGCAGCTTATGACAGCCCGCCTCTTCCCCACACCAGTCCTAGACAATTGAGCCGCTGCGTGCAAGACACCTGGGGACTGATGGGGAGGCCAGCTGCTCTTCGGTAGTACAAATCTTCAGTGTGACCCTAGTGAAGATTACGACCGTCCTCGGATAGTATCGAGACCCTACCTTAAGGCCATCATGAACTCATGTGCCGAAGGATCCTGTACTTTTGCCCTCTTTCTAAAGTAGGGTAATGCGCAGAGCGGTCTGAGAGCCTGGGACAGGTGTGCGGAGGTGGCGGGCAGCCATACTCTGCAGTGCAACTTGCTCCAACTAGGTGCTGCAACACACCCCCACTTGCAAGCGTAACCAAGCTCATCGATACTGGTGCGAAGGCCAGCTGCTTTTCGGGGATATTCATCTAAAGTTTGACCCGACTGCTGTTCACGACAGTCCTCGGATAATATCGAGGCTCTTCCTTCCAGTCGTCATGGAGACATGCGCCGCAGGATCATGCATTGTTTCCCTACTTCTGAAGTAAGATAATACATTGCATGAGGAACTCCCTGATAAAAATGCATAAATGTGCAGTGGGACAACGTCACTTCGCAGTCCATGACACTTCATGAGGCCACTGGAAAACAAGCGATGCTGCTCGGCGGTCAGCTATTCACATTCATTAGTACATGCACGCAAGCGTGTAACTACAGGGGAAATAGCAAACTGATTGCACGGAAAAGTTAGATGAAAATATTGTTTCAACCCGCAGGCGTAACAGGAGCTCTCGAACCCACAAATTCAGCAACCTTCATGTTTCATTCCACCGTTGGTTCAGATGTCTCAGTTGCACTCTACCTTTCCACTAGGGCCACTTTATCGTCTGCGCCGCAGTGAATAACCAGTTCACTACGTACGTCTCTAGAATGCAGTTCCCAGCCGTAGCAGTTGCCGTGCAATGCCACTTTGCGAAGCG
>NW_013571334.1:366-666 GCF_000499745.2 Eimeria mitis | reverse complement strand
GTGTTGAATTGTGCAGCGTCTCACCGCACCACGCTTCACAAAGTGGCATTGCACGGCTTGCATGCTCTGCAATAATATCTGCAGCAGAATCAGTGCAGGTGCAAGTAGAGGGTCAACGACTTAGAGAGGAGACTTGCCTGTTGAACCTTAAAAATGAGAAATTCAGGAAATAGTGAAACGGTGGCTTAAAGCGGCCTGTCGCCGTTGACCCCACGGGCACAAAAATAATATAGGTTTGTGGGAGGCATACAAGGGGAATCATCCTAATATTCTGACCTTCCTTATTGACTGCAGCAACCG
>NW_013571334.1:0-145 GCF_000499745.2 Eimeria mitis | reverse complement strand
TTGGTTCATTTGCTGGACCATCCTGTGGGAGGGCCGGTGGCTGCCGACGACGGTTCGGGAACGCCTCTAACCATCTGGTTCAACGACTTTCAAAGGAATTTCGCTAATGCATAGCTCATAGGAAGCACTGGGCTTTAGATTGTAT
>NW_013571333.1:477-23191 GCF_000499745.2 Eimeria mitis | reverse complement strand
GGGAAGAAATTTCAGTCGACAGGAATGTCCAGCTCCTCAGAGCCAGAGGGCAGGCCTTGATATTATTATTCCGCGGCACAGGGGATGGCGAAGAGCGAAGCGAGGAGGCAGGGCCTGTCGGGACCGCCATCGGCAGTAACCAGCTTTCTATAACCGCGCTGGCAGGCCCAGAGCGAAGGTGTTGGAGAGTCTCCATAGCGTACCAGTGATTCTCGAAGTGACTCACTGTGGGAAGGCCGTTTAGATTTCCGTTTGATGGTTTACTTGAGAGCTCTTGCAGAGACGGCTATTTGGGTCCAGGTTCGTCCGGCTTGTGCACGCACAGCACACGGCTCTCCTGAGGTATTTGTGCTGCTCGAGCCGCCCTGGGAGAAACGGGCACTTTCGAAGCAGCGCCGTTAGGCTCTGCATAGCTTAGAAGGCTTGGTATAAGTGTATACATCCGCTCGTCGCATGACCGTTTACCGGTTGCTTGTCACCGCATCCGTTTTTTCCCGTTGCAGCTTCACTTGCGTAGAATATCCACGACAAAGGCGGAAATCCGCACCGCCGTCCAAAATGTTACTTTCTCGTCATTGCCGAATTCTGGCTTTGCGTAGGCAGCTCCTTCTGTGATGGAGGTTTATCGAAAACGCGACAAAAAGCAGTCGCCATAGCTGGCAATTCGCCCCGCGCATTATGCTGGAAGCTTTCAATTTACTCCCCAGATGCGCGGAGGCCGCTTCTGGTTTTCTACCAGCCATGTGTGGATGTTTGGAGGCGTATATGTGTGGATGCGGCGTCAAACGTGCATCTCGAGCCACTTGTGCACATGTGCATGCATGTCGAATACATTCGCGTGACTCTACACACATGCCTGCACAGATTTGGTATTCCATCCAGTGATACACATACATGCCTATTACTGCACTCAAGTGCATATGCTTGTGCAGCTGCAGTGCGCACTTTATCGCGCCGATGAATTGACATATCAGGTGACCAAATGCGGATTTCACCTTTCTCCGAACGGAACAATTGCGTGTAAAAATTCCCTTGCTACTCCTTGTCCTTGTTTGTATACCAACTCGTGCGACGGAATGCGGCTTGCATTATGAGACACATCTTAACGCGTTTCGTCATCCCATTCCGCCTTCAGCTTCCAACAATCAACACATGTTTACTCTCCTCGGTAACAACCAACACTAGGTCTTTTGCAGCTGTGCGCTTCTGCTCTACTGACTCCTAAGAGCTTTATGGAACAGGCTGATGGCCTAAAGATAACAACTTTCTCAATGCTGGGTCAAGGCAAATGCCTACGGGTGCATGGACAGCTCTGATGCAAATACAAGCTGTGAACATCTCGGATTTAGCAAAAACTAGCTAGGCTGTGCCAAGACGAAGTTTTGCATCTCTAGCGCGCGCAATAATAGAGCCAGGTATATTTGGCACCTTGTGGTTCCGATCCCTGATCCTCTGGGCTTTGTCCTGCGGATTTTGAGCCCCCCACTCCCCCACCGAGCAATGCTGCTGCGGTCAGGGCATCCCTACGCACTTATATCACGTTGCTCGAAACAAAACATTCGATATAGACAGAGCTAGTAAATACTTTGTCCTGCCTTTCTGTAGATTCACATTGGATTCCGTGGGCTGTTCGCAAACATTGTTGAGAAGACACCAAACTTGTTTGCAGACAGCCCTTTCATGCGCTACTTTTCAGCGCAAACGCAGTCATAAACCCCTATATATCTGGGAATAGCGTATCTAAGGGTTTGATTATTTGACGAAGGCGTTGTCTGGAGTGCGCGAACTTGTTCCTTTCCCTGTGTTGCCGATTCACCGTTTCATGCGCAATTCGTTCGCCCGTCAGGTCTAGCTTATAAACTGAACAAGGCCTTTTTCAGGCTTTACAATTTGAGGCGTGCGTTGAATGGACTGCGTCATGTACTGTTCGCGTCTTCCCTTCAGTTGCTCATTTGCAATTCTACGCGCTATTCAGCGGCCTCCACAGGGTCAACGTATAAAAGAAGGAGTACTCTTTTGTTCCTGCAAGCGTGCTACTAGGACGTATTCTCGCTGAGTTTGAGCAGAACCAGCTGTAGCGTCATATCACAGTGGAAACTCGTCTCCCATGGGAATATCGGCCGAGCATTAGGGTACATCTGGAGTATCTACTCCCCACCAAAAACAGTGGGGTCCAAGGCGCGACATCGAATGCGGTTCTACCTTAGTTCTTGCACGTGAGAGGAAAGGAATCTATCGGAATGGAAGGCGCTTCTGTCGCATGGGTTGGTTGTGGCGCATGCGTTTCCACGTGTGTTTCCACTTGCGTGGAGGCTCGGATACTGCTAGGGAAGTGCGCTTTCAAAAATTGTTCACAGTGTTTGTAGCACGCTCTTTCTGGAGTTGGTATATTTACTCTTCATCCTGGGCCTTCAGCTCAAGGCCTGGGGTTGCGGGGGAGGAGGCAGCCTAACTGGAGTTGCATTGCACTTCATTGCAGATGGTGAAACATGCCTGCCTCACATATGAACACAAAGAAGCTTCAACAAAGCTTCCTTTACTGCGTGCTTTACCTCTGCAGAAGCTTATTGAGCATTGTGTTTGCTTGCAGACAACCTATCAAGGCCAAACGAGTGTTCCGGTGCTAACTGCAGGCAGGCCATGATACGCTGAGTCTATCCACGACAACGAAAAAACTCTCATAGCCTCCGACTAACTCCACTATGAAAGCCACGGAAAAATCCGTGCAGATTTGCTTTAGCATTTAGACTTGCTTTCAGGCAGTTTTCCACTTCCATGTTGATGTTTCAGTGTTAACTTTGGACAGACGATACCACACCATGCTACACAAGAACGGGAGGCCCTTGCGGTATAGGGAACATTCAGGGTATAAGCAAACCCTAGAGAAGTACTCTTGTGATCCAGGTGAAACTATGCTGTTTTTTCAATGCTTAGAGGGGAAAATTCTGTTCAACCTACTGACCCGGCTGGGGCGTCGGGCTTCGGCGGGGGTTCACACGGGGGCCGTCGACACCAAATAAAATAGTTGAAGGAGGGCATTTAAGGCGTCCCAAATAGTCCGAAAAAATACGTTTCTTTTGTAGTGCTGCAGGGTTTTCTGGAAACATACAAGACGGGAGCAGCATCGCAGCCGACTCCGAGTCTGTTTCGTTAGTGACAGCCGACGTGTTAAGGTGGCTGGAGCAACGGTCTGCGCCTTGGCGGAAAGTTCTGCAACATTCTTGCCTTCTTCTAACCTTTTATTGTTGTTTTCTCATGTGAAATGCGTCTCACTTCTTTTAGATTAGCGAGATTAGCGGAACTCTCCCCAGACACCCCGCCTCCTGAGGGTCCCACACGGCTATCGTTACTGCTCGCCCTCTTGGGGCTGTCTTTTTCTATATCCGTAGCATCACGGCAAACAACGCTAAAAGGCGGTTTTGTACTTCCTCGCACGTTTCACATATCTGCGTTGCTATTTGTTCCTTTCTCAGCCCCTCACGGCTAAGCCGTTCAGCACGTCGTCGCCCAACAAAAGTAGGAGCGCAACAAGTGGGATTCTGAGCATGCAGAGCCTCGTATTGCAAAAGGATACTTCGAAAAGATCTAACTTCAAAGGAAAAGAAGAATACAGACTCATGGGTTCTGCACATGACAAACCGCAGCGCGAGTTAGGGGTCTCTCTAACTGCTTTTCCTCCCGCTCTATGAACGCGGCCGCAACAATCCAAGCAGCAAAAGCTTTTCTTGTAGATGAGAAGCTCCGAAAGAGTGAGAACTCGACAAGAGTGCATTGCGTAGACGCCGCCGCCGCCGTCTGCCTCAGGCTGCTGCCCATGTCCACAGTTCCGGCTACAACAGCAGCTCATGTCCCCTGTATAGAAGCAAGAAATTAGCACACAATCACCAGTATGTCGCGCGTGCTGAGGGCTGTGCGCCATCTTCGGGAGGCAGCAACAAAATTCACATTTTGTATATGTGTGGAGGCCCTATATATCCATCTAGACGAACCGGCGACGGTCGTCGTAGACCTCACCAGAGGTCAGCAACGTTATTTCACACCTGCAGTGCTGCTGATGCTGCCGCTGTTGCCGCAGTTGTTGCTTCTGCTGCTAATTTGGTGGTTGCTGCTGCTGCTTCAGTGTTGTTGCTGTGATTCTCCCTCTTTCGGTAGTTTCACCGCGCGTTATTGTAGCTGCTGGTGCTTCTTTTGCTGCTGTTGCCCCCCCTGCTGCACTTGCTACACATAGTTTAGTCTTACTGTGCGTTTCAGGGCCCCGTCGCGTGCGTGGGAATGCAACGATAGAATTATCCAAAGGCGATAATGAAGTGTCGTTGAATATTCCGTTACAGTGCAACGTCACCCTCTTCAAACCTAAGAGCAGCCCTCAGGCCAGCAGTAGCAGCAACAGCAGTCTAAAGAGGCAAAAATCCAAACTTGAAGGTGTGCCGGAGGCAGTAGGCGCTGCTTCTGGTGTTGCTGTTGCAGCTGACGGGGTCCCGTTTCTGCCTAAGAAAGCGCAGCTGCAGGTGAACAAGGCAGGCGGCTCAGCATTGCTCGTGTATTGCTCATCTATTGTTATGTGTGTTTGTTTGTTGTTTGCGCGCGGTTTGCTTGTTGCTGCGTCTCTGGTTTTTAGCTGTCTGCTTAGCTTCTGCGTGAACTGCTGCCCCGTGCGTCTGCAGCTGTTCCACTTGCAGTCATGTGTATGTTGTTGCCTTGGACCTTGTTCGCTGGTTGTTTCTGCTGCGTGTGCGTGTGCTGCAGCTGCTCGATGTGTCGAAGTCTCGTCGTCTGGGAGGCCGTATCCTCTCTCGCATGCGGCCGTCGCCTTCTGTATCGTTCGCGTCTGCGCTGCCTCGAGACCCTTCTGCTGCTGCCTCCATCTCTCTGTCTCCTGAGACAGCAGCAGAGACTCGAGACTCCGGAGTGCTTTTGGCAGAGGCCTCTTTTGATCTGGCCTCCCTCGCTGCTGCTCATAGCAAAGGCGTGCATCTGCAGACTCTCCGTCTGCCGCTAGAGAAGGCGAAGGGAAAGATCACGATTTCCGTCTCCCTGGACAAACTCGAGGGCACATTTCCAGGTAAGGCTCCCAAAAGCCATGCAACACCACAGTATCATCAACAGCAACGCCTGAAGAAGCAGCTGGTGTTGTTGCTGCAAGGGCAGCGGCGGCAGCTCCGGCCGGCTGCCTATGCTCCTGCTGCTGCTGTTGCTGCTGCCTCCTCAAGTTGCTTGACGTGCTTTCCAACTACTCCTGGTGCGAGCCTTTCCTTGCTGCTAGTTGCGCGGATCTCTTAGCATAGTGTGCTGCTGCTGCCATTTTGTTGCTGCGCAGATGAGGACTGCCTCTCTGTTTGTTCTGCTCTTCAATCTCCGCCACAGGATGCCCGACCTTCCCCACCCCAGGGCGCTCGAGGCAAGCTTTACTGTTGCTGAAGCTGCTGCTGTTGCTTTTGGCCACTTGCTGCTGCTTGCGCTGGTCGTGTGTCTCCCCGGCTGCTGCAGGCCGTCTTCTGGGGCTGCTTTTCTCTGCTGCCACTCTTGCTGCTGCATGTTTCACGACACGCACAAACACCAAACCCTAGCAGCTGAGCCTTACACTAAACTATGAAACTGTATTCTCTCTAGTTGTCAGCTTTTTTGCGGCTGCAGCGGCCCCTTCACCAAAGCCTACAGCAGAAACAACCGCAACCGCACCGGCAAGGTCGTCTGCATCGCCCACAATTGCAACAATGACAGAGGCAGCAGAAGACGAGCCCTTGGTACTGCGTCTGCCTCACAAGGAGACTCTGCCTTCCTCCTTGGAGACGCCTACCCTCGAAGAAGACACCTCGCCGCAGCAGCAACCTCAAGCAACAACAACAACGGAAGCAGCAGCAGCGACAGGAACTGAAAAGGGAGGGGCAGCACATCCTTCTTCTGCAGACAAAACTCAACAACCACCGGTACATCTCAGCAACTGCTGCTGTCTTGGGTCTCTTTTAACGCTTCATCTGCATATCTTAACGTGTTGGCGCTGCTGATGCTGCTGCTATTCAGATGCAGGAACTCGCATCTACAGGAACAGCCACTACTCCTGCGGAGTTGTCCCCAGCGGAAAGCCAGCGGCAACCGAAGCAGCAGACACAGCAGCAGCAGCAGGCTGAGCTGCGAAGGAAGGACGAGCTAATCGCAAGTTTGCAGCGCCAAGTAGCGCTCATGGAAGTAAGCTTCACTCTCGCAGCCGCGTAGGCAGCAGCTGGAGCAGCATATGCATTTGCTACTGCCGCCGTTGAATTACGCGCTGGGCTTCAGCCACACTCCCTGCAGCACGAGCGGTAAGAGCAGGAGCAGCAGCAGCAGCCGTACCAGCTGCAGCAGCAGCTGGCATGATGTGTCTTTGGTGTCTCAGGCAGAGAGTCATCAGGCGGCAGCCCCACAGTTGGCGCAGCTGTTTGCACAAATAGACGAACTGCACACGGCGCTTGCTGCAGCGCAGGAACAGCAACTGGCAGCAGTGGGCGACAACACCCGTCACAAGGAAACAACGACTTGCTGCTGCTAGTACTACTATTACTGTGGCTGTCGGTGTTGCTGCTAGCACCTCCTCAGGGCTGCTTTTTGTGCCCGCTGCTGCTGCAGGCGGAACAACTTCAACAAGAGAGGGAGAAGGGAGACAGCTCTGCAGCTGCTGCCGCGCTGCAGCAGCAGCTGCAGGACGCGGAACAGCGACTGCAGCAGCTGGAAACCCAGAGGCGCGAAATGCAGCTGCAGCAGCAGGAGCTGCAGCAGAAGAACAGCGAGCAGCAGCAGGAACTGTTGCAGCTTCAGGCGGAAAGGGATGGGATGCGTCTTATTGCGGACGCGTACAAGGTATGCATTTTGCATATGTACACTACAAGTCTGCAGCAGCAGCAACTGCTGGTGCTGCCGCTGAGGCTGCCGTTGCTCTCTGATTTGCAGGATGCGTCTCCTTATTGCAACATTAAGCGACAAAAGCATCCGCTCTATGTTTTAGCGATGTGGTTCGTTGCTGCAGAAGCAGCTGGAGGAGGTCCACCAGCAGCAGCAGCAACAGCACCAGCAGCACGAGAAGCCGCAGGAAGAGCAGGTGTTGCTGCTGCTGCAACAAGCGGAGCAGTGGGAGCTCGAGAAGCAGCAGTTGCAAAGTAAGCTAGCTGACGAGGCGAGGGAAAAGGAAGCAGCATTGAAGGAAGTGCGCCTGTTGCAGCAGCAGCTGCAGCAGCAGCAACTGCTGCAGGAAGGTGTGAACCAGAACTCGGACCCAGCAGCAGTACTGCAGCAGCAAATTATATCGCTTCAGCGGCAGGTATGCCTCCGTGTGTAGAGACACCGCACTGCAGCGGCAGCAGCAACAGCAGCCTCGAGACTTCAGGCAGCATGAGAATCCGTTTTACCACTAGCCGCAGCATCGTCATCAGCAGCACCATTTACAGCACCACTATTAGCGGCATGTCAGTAGCAGCAGCACTAACAACAATACCATTAGTGGGAGCTTTTGCGTTTCTGTACTATGACTGCCGCACTTGATGTACGTACCGATAAGCGCTAAATATACAAGTTCAATATGAAGCAAACGCGCAGTAGTACAGTAGCCAAAATAAAATAAACCAGCCCGTCACGCATACTTAATATTTCTTCATGTTTGGAGTGTATGCACAGCTCGTGGAGGCGGCAGATGCACGGGAGACGCTGCGCATTTCTAAGGACCAGACGATCGCCGAGCTGACCAAAGCCCTTCAGGAAATGCAGCAAAAACAAGTCAGCCGCCCTAATCTTAACCAGCGGCAGCAACTGGAGCCAATGCAGAAGCAGTGGCAGCACTGATCGTGTGTACGCTGCGGATTTGGTGTCTATGTAGGGAGAAGCGCAGGCGGCTCAGCAGCAAACGATGCAGAAGCTGAACACATTTAAGGAAGAGGCAGAAGCCCTCAGGTGCAGAAGCATCAAGTGCAGCAACCGCAGCAGCACCGGCAGTCAGCACAGCAGAAATTGCTTGTGTGCACTCATTGCGCCTTGCGCCGGACCGCACCGTTGCACATGCAGCAACTCGCGTCACAGATCTTTCCTGCGGCCCCAAGCTGTTTGCTTATTGTTACTTGGCCATTTGCTTTTGTTGCCCTTGCTGCTGCTGCAGGGAGAAAATTCGATGCCAGGAGGAGACGCTCCAGCGACTCCCCAGTCAGGCAGCCTGGTCTTGCGCCCAGCAGCAGCACCAGCTGCTGCTGCAGCAGCAACGGGAGTGGCAGCAGCAGCAGGAGCATCAGCAGCGACAGCAGGAGTTGCAGCTAGCAGCAAGAACACGACGCATAGAAGAGCTGGAGAAGGTACGTGCTCCGGGGGCCACTTGCTGCTGCTTCTTTTTGCCTGCAGTAGCGCCAATGCTGGTGCACCATTGGCATATGCGCCTCATCAAGGTTTTGTACAGGTGCTGCTGCTTTTTGCTGTCGTTGCTGTTGCTCCCGCACCTATTAGTACTGTAAACGGAAGCCACTGCACCCCCTCGGGACTGGCTTGTTCGCTTGTTCCCTGTCGTTTTTAGTAATCTCCTCTTCATCCTTTGCATTTGCGGGAGTCACGATGATTGTCCTTGGTTAATGTGTGTACACTCCAAGCACTACTTTCCGTACTCGTCTGTAGTTGCATGTCCTTGTCTACGTTCACTCGTTCTTCCTCTGTCTGTTTTTTTGTGTTGATCTGGGTTTCAACGGTCTGTCTCGGCGCATTGTTGCCTTTTCGCTTGTTCATTGCGTTCATCTGGTGTTGCTGGTTATCCCTCCTTTGTGCCTTTGTCTACGTGCAACACCGCAGGAGCTGGTTCACGTGAAAGTTGAGTTAGCAGCTGCTGAGCAACGGAGACACGAAGACATCGACGCCTTCAAAAAGAAGTTGCAGGCGGTAAAGGAAACAGTTGTGGCCTACGCTGCGGCTTCCTCCGGCAGCCTTCAGGTGTACAGACATAGACACTGCTGAACAGATTCTTTATGTAACCCCTTTCACCTTTGGCCCGTTGTGCTCGGGGTATATGTCGAACCCAGCTAAATCTCTACACATGTTGGACGCCGCGAGATGCCGCTCGTGCTGCTTGTCTCTGTTGCTGCTCCTTCCCCTCCGGTGCTGTTGCTGCTGCTGCTAGTTTGCCTTTCTTCTGTTGAGCTAGGTTGGGAGGTGAAACGTGCTGCTTTAGAATGAAAACCTCTGTGTCCGCAGGCCAAGTCCTCTCTCCACTCCCACAGAGGCAGCAAACACAGCGGCAATGTCGGCTCCAATGGGAAGGGTAGTCCTGTGAAGAGGCTGGTGCACATCAGCAGTCTAAAAGCCCTTTTCCGCTCCAGCAGCTCCAGCCGCCGCAGCAGCAGCTACTGTCGAAGCAGCAGCCGTTTCGTTGTTGCTGCCGCTGCTGACCAGCGCCCTGCTGCAACATCCACCAGCAAGGGTAGTCACCTGGCCGTACAAAGCCGATCCCTGAGCGAGAGTCGTTCTGACCTCCTCCGCAGCAGCAGCAACGCACAAGGATCCAGCAGCAACGGGAGTGGCAGCAGCAGTTACAGCAGCAGCTGCAAGGCACCACCAGCCTCGGTCAGTCTATTCGGCACGCAACCCGTCGCAGGCGCTCCCAGAGGGCCCTCTGTGACTCGCTTCAGCGCCTCCACGAGCGGCGGCTGCAGCGTCGTGACGCGCTGCGTGCCATGACTGTTGTACACCCTCCTTGGGGGGCTTCCATTTAAGAAATTGGGGTAGCTAGCTACCCCAATTTCAGGTTGTACAAGGGAATGTTGAGCTTCTTCCGAGCCCATTCCCCCAAAGGATGTGGCTAGCTGGCTAGCCGAAGCCAGCAAGCCCTCCCAGTTAGCTAGCTAGCATTGCTCCCGCTCGGCTGCAAGTACGTGTTATGTTCAAGCATAATGCTCCAGGCAGCCTAAGACGCTGGAGCCGACAGAACTCCTGGACTGTCAGCCCTGCTACCAGGCACAGAGAGGCCTGGGCTAGCTAGGCGTGAAAGGTGTTTGCAACCCGTCGCTAGCTAGGCAGCTAGCTACCCCAATTTCTTAAATGGAAGAACCCCAAAGAGGGTGCCGTGGTATGCACTAACGCTACGGAACTCCCCACCCACGTATAGGGTGGCGGCCGCCTACACATGTAAATGGTGATATACACATGCACACATGTACATGCGTGCATTAGTGGTACTGCGTGAATACGTATACATCGTGCAAGTATTTGAAGATCCCTGCAGCAGTAGTCGTTAAAAAAAAAAGCAGCAATAGCAACAAGAGAGTCAGCCGCTGTACACTGCACTAAGGTCAAAAACTGCGCAATACGAACCAGCGGAAGAAGGGAAGCCGAAAGAACCAAAAATAAGTACTGTAATCGGCAGGATAACAGGTTCGGGTGTATTTGCGACTCAGAGCATCACTGAGACACATGACATAAACCCCTCATAACCCACGAGCACGGAGAAAGATCCCCCGAGCATCTACTGCACATTAGGCCGCGCCACTGCCACTTCCACCTTATTGTGTGCACTGAAGCCTGTTCAAACACAGCAACAGCAGAAGCAGCAGCAACGCATCCAACCTAGTCGAGCGCTACGGCTGCTGCTGATGATGGTACATGATAATAGTCCTGCTGTTGCTGCTAATGTTACCGGTACTGTCACAAGCACTGCCGTTTTCTGCTCCTGCTGCTGCTCCTGTTGCATAAACTACTGCTGCTGCTTGCCGAGCTGCTCCGGCTGTATCCTGCGGCGCACCTGTGCCTCCAGGGATGAGAGCCACGGTATCTTTTTTCTCAATTACGCCAGATGTAAGAGCTCCCTTCTTTCCAAAGATCAGTTTCTCCAGATACTCCTGCGTGCAAAAATCATACGCAAAACCCAAGAAATGCATGCAAGAACTAGATCAGGTGAGCCTGTGTTGACGGGTAAAATGAAAAGCAAGCCAACAGCGGGCCAGTGGGATGAAATAAGCAAAAAATGTACAGGACACAAAAATCGCCAACAAGAGGTAATACACCGCAACCCCGCAAAAAACAAACGCAAGAAAGTATATGCATTACACCGCAACCCCGCAAAAAACAAACGCAAGAAAGTATATGCATACATGCATTCACGCAGATGCTACTTAACGAGACAATCCTCCGACACCCAATCATAAAACCTAAAGCATGGACGCCCTGACAAGCACCGAGAGTGCGTACGGTTGGGGCCTTCGAAGGCCATTTACAGCAGTGGCGAAGCATAAGAAGCATGAAAGGTATCTTCTGCCTTAAAAAAATCTCAAGCAGGATGTAAACTTCCCAGAGAAAGCATGGGCATGAGAATGCAGTAACGTGCGCTTGAATACGTGGAAACAAAGTTGCCACGTGCCACACACACCCACATAAAAATGCAGGCGGTATGTGCTGCACTCACGAGCAGAATGACTTGGCCAGTGGCTTTCACCACCGCTGCCTTTTGATGCGAAATCTCTCGGCCGCTTAGAGCGCACAGCCACCTGCAGAGGAACAAAGTCAAACAAAGACAAGCAGTCTCATCAGGAGCGAAAGGGCAGAGCCCAGACGACGGAACAACAGTGCAAAGAAGAGGAAGGGATGAACCTCCCGCAGATACATAAGAAGGAGGGCAAGAAGGTGTAGTTAAGAAACAGGGTTTCAACACGTGCAGAAAACAAGAAAAAAAACATAACAAGCCAAGGCGTATGCAAACTAAAACATCGGAGAAAAGCGAGATGCAATAAATTACAAACAGGGCCATCCATATATAGAAGCACCGGGGAAGAAACACAAAAATGACTGAACCGCACGCGAAACAAGGATAGAACCCGCTGGACTTCAAGTATGAATCCCGACACACCGAGTATTCTCTGTGTCTTCTTTAGAAGCCACATTCGGCTTCACCGTTACAAGCTGTTTTATACGCAGTGGGGTCCCGGTAATGGGGCAGCATAGACCTCTGCAACACAAGGCGAAAGACGAACGTACGCAGGACTGCAGGAGCAGCAACCGCAGCAGCAACAGATTCTTGCTGCAGGCCAGCCCCAAGGGCTGAACATGATGAGGCAAGTGGCATTTCAAGAAGCAGTAGCAGCACCAACACCAACTGTGGTTACAAACTTCTCTGCCACCCGCGCTGCCCGGTAGATCAAGCAGGATGATAATCAACAGACCCGAAGCCCTAGAACAATCTTTCTGCACCCACTTCTGGGGAGCCTTCGGTTTCGCCTCAGGTTCGTCTGGTGTGTTCTCCGGCACCTGAATCAAACCATAGCCTAGAGCGTAGACCGTACAAACGGTATGCGAGGCCACGTGGGAAGCGCACGGGCAGTACAAAATTCAGTCTGGTGCGAGAGTGCTACATCACCATCAGCATGGACATCAGAGCACACAGCCCTGAATCCTAAACCCTAAACCATATGTTGTGCTTGACGACGCACCCAGAAGTTCTTCGCCCTCGCCTCCTCCTTGGAAGTGATGGCGGTTCGCTCCAGGGTTCGCCTCTGCCATAAAATCACAGACACTCAGCTCTAAACCCTAAACCCGTAGTTTTTCAACAAGCCCTCCACTCTGAGCACTAAACTTGTGGAGGTTAATCAAACCCTCATCCTTGCTGCTTGAATTCTAGCAGTCAATCTACATTCTCTTTCCCCTCCCCCCTTCTCCCCGCCTTCGTCCCCCAACCCTCAATCCCCCTTGAACCGTGAGCAGCCTCTCTCCCTGGCGAATGAGACCTTTAGGATTATGATTTAGTGTTTGTTTACAAATTCTTCTGCAGTAGGGGAGGTTTGGGTGTTGGGGACAACAGCAGTGGAGGCCTCGGGGGTAAGAGAGGCCTCGGCTTCTAAGAAGGCGCGTTGGGTTGCTGTGGCTGCTGCTTCTGCTGCTGCTGCTGCCTCCTAAGAAAAACAAAATTCGCACAACCGGCCACGCATATGAGTGCATATATAACGTTCCAAGCATTAGACTCTTTAGGCTATTGACACAAGCTACGCCGGCCAGGCATCTCCATTAGTCACTGCTTATCTGGGGCAGTGTTTTGGTTGTGCTATTTGTATAAGCAGAGGTAAAGGTAGCATAAGCTCTAATGCCTCCCTGCTTTACGCGCAGGGATTGCTTAAGGTTTAGGGTTTGGTGTTTGCCTGTTCTTTCTGCGCCTGGAGGGCCTGCCACTCCTTTTCTTCCTTCTGTATCCTTTTCTTTTGCGACTCAAAATTCAGGAAAAGACATTCTTTGCAAAACAGCAAACCCTGCGGCCACCCAGACAAGCCCCTATCTTCAACGACCCTATGTGATCTTAGTCTCGCAATGCGAACTCGCAATGCGAACCCCTAAGCCTTACTTAATCCCCAGCAACAAACCGCAAGCATTAAAACCTAGGGCAAGCACCTGGGGGGTGGCTAGGGGGTTTCTGGCCGGGCTGAGGCAAAGCCAACAGCTTTCGAAGCGTCGGCATGCACGGGTATCCAATCGGCCTTTGAGTGTACCGACACCCAACGCTGCGAACCGGAAAAAACAAGAGGCGCAGGAACTCAAGGTGAAAGAGAAGGAACGTGGAGGGTTGAAGGCTATACCAACTACAAGCAAGTACGAAATTATTGGGCTCTGCGCTTGCGTGGTGCATACAAATCAGTACAGTGTATATGCAGTGTATATACACTTCGACGGGCCCTGCTATACAAAACCACCATAACAGGCTGTGGTATGCAGATCCACATCGATTGCTTCGGCGATGTAGCCTGCACAAGACTTGCCCTGTACCCAGACGCGAGCGTTTAGGCGAATGCTCACCGCGGATTTTCTTCCGCTCATGATATGAGTAGAAGGGAGCGGAGGTGGCGTTTTTGCTGTGACGCGCCATCCTCCTCTTTAGAAAAGGGGGACAAAGAAGTCAAAGCCAGAAGGGGAAAGAGAAAATGATCTCAAAAATGCAAGCACAAGAAGCAGTGGGCGGCAATGAACTGCTCATCCACCCGAACAAACGAACTCGCAAAACTGGTAGTTCTCGAAACGGAGGCAACAGGCAAGCTGAAAGCCAAGTGAAGTTAATTAGTGAGAAATTTCCTCTTGGTTTAGCTCGAAACACCTAAGCTTGTTCACTTGTACCCTATGGAACGCCGACCAGTTCGGGGGCCCTAGAAAGCCCCAGCACAGCAGACGACAAACGATCCGTAATCCACGAGCAGTTTAACCTACACCTTATTTTTTGTTGGTTTCATATTCGCTTTTCAGTTACATTACTCGAATATCGGATATATACATCCCTCTTGTCTTTTTCACTGCGTCCGCCTGGGGGTTGGGCCTCGAGGGGCCTGGGCCAGTGTTCTTCATTCTTTTAAACATCAGTCGGCGGTCCCTCCTCTTTATCCTTTCAGGCAGACAAGTTTGAAAGTCAATGAGTCTGTGTTTTTCTAGGGAGGGGCCTACACCCTCATGTGTTGGGGGGCCCCCGCGGGGGGCCCCCCAGCGCTCCCTTGTCACAATTTTTAGGGGCAGATGGTCAGTTGTTTGCGCCTTATTACTTACCGTGCCTTTATTTGAGTGTATGTATACCCCTGGTGGCGCTGCGCCTGTTCCCGTTCCTCCCGCACCGCCAGACGCGCCTTCAGTGCCTTATTTCTACGAGCGACAGCAGCAGCTTCACGACAGCCCGCGGCTGCTGCTGCTGCATGACTTCCCTCTGAAGAGCGGCGCGGGAGAAGATGCAGTTAAGTTTGCTCGAGAGATGTATCCAACGCTGCTGACTTACATTGAAGGTGCGAGGAGTCTTTGGTTATGAAGTTCTGTCTCTTGCCTGTCTCGTCGTTCGCCTCTCTCCTGTGGAGATTTCTCCATCCACACTATTTCGTTATCCTGTGATGTCTTTGTTTTTGTTGTTGTCCTCTTCCCCGTTTCTGTATTTGTCCCATTTTTGCCGCGGAAGGCCCTTCTATGGCAATCGTGGTTTCTCGCCACGCCATCGGGTTAAGTAATATAGCCATCTGAGCGCGTTTAAGTGTATAAGCACCTCTCCTCCCTATGTCAATGCCTATCTTGTTGGTTTGTCCACTGCGTGTGTACAGATACCGCGGGAATTGATGTCACAGCACTGCCTGTCTCTGCTGAACCCCGTTTGTTTGCCTTTGGGGAGGCTCTCTTCAACTTCATTCTCATTGTGTCCACCTCTGACAAACACCGTAGGCCGCAGCACAGATTTGCAGAACCATTGCTTCTTCTTTTTCATTGGCTGCTCCCCAGCGTGAAAATGTTGCCTGCTGCGCATCTGTCTTGGGCGGCTTTGCAGTACAGTCCCTTCATCTGTGTTGGGAAGACTATCTATCGGGTTCATATTTCTGCCTGTCTCCCCAGTGTATCTGTCTTTGATTCCCCTCGTTTCCTCCATCTTCCTAATTGTGTCTCTCTCCGTCGCTTTTCCTCTACCTTTTGCTGCTCCCTGGCTTCAGTTGTCTCTTTCAGTGTCTCTTGGCTTCATCTTGGCTTCACTTGTCTTCAACGCATCTCCCCCTCCCTCTTCCGACCCCTATTTGCACTTCTCATTTCGCGTTCTGCTGCTGCTGCTGCGTTGGCGGCATGTTCGCTGCCAGCTGTCCCTTGCCTTTTGTACACTTCCATTGTTCTCCTGTTTCTCCATCAGTTCTTCTCCTCCATCTCCAATCGACCTGCTTGTGAGTTTTGCTTTGTGTCTCCTTTTATGTTTCTCTGTATTACTGCACTCCATCCTGCCTCTGTTTGTGTATTTCTTTTGTTGATTGTCCCCGCAAAGAGATGAAGGAACAAACAATCAATGCTATCTTAAAATGGCTAGACGGCGGAGGCGAGGAATCTCAAGGATCAGATCATGAGCAACACCCGCAACAGCAGCATCAGCAGCAGCGGGTGCCGCAGCTGCTGCAAGAAGATCTGCATGATCAGCAGCCGCCGCCTCAGCAGCAATACTACTCCCCGCTTGAGAAAAGCCGATCGCTGCTGCTGTTGCTTGGGCCTGCTGCGTCTCCATCTCTGCTTCAGCTGGCTGCTGCTGTCTTTGGCCCGGCTTATGTTGCACCTTCCTTCTTGCACCAGCAGGCAGCAGACCTATTCGGTGCGGTCTCTCTTAATCTCGTAACCGCACAGCAGCAGAAGCAGCATCAACAGAAGCAGCAGCAGCCTCACGGGACAATGTTCGTTACTCGGGAACTTCTTGAGGGCCATCCCCACGTTGTCACTCCACTCGCCGAGGGTGCGACGCAGCCCCCTGTGCTACAGCAGCAGTTGCTGCTGCAGTTGTCCCTGCTAGTGTCAGTTGTTTCTGTTGCGCTGCCTCTAGCTGCGTTTCTGTTGCCGGTGACAAACATGACGAGGCTGTTACTGCTGCCGCCGTTGTTGCTGATGCTGCTGTTGCTGCATGCCTGCTGCAGATGAGTTGCTGCTATACAGTGGCGGCTACCATCTAGGAGCTCTTCAGATCGGCTGTGGGGTCCGGGAGTGCGGGAAGGAACCGCTGCCGCCATATGCATTCCCTTTGCTACTGGCACCTCCTACGGCGTTCGCAATAGACAGAAACGGCAGCAGCAGCAGCGCCTACAGCAGCAAAAGCAGCAGCAGAATGGCCTTCGCCTCTGCTCTGCAATCGCGAGGCAACAACAGGGTTCTCCTCTTGAGCGGCCCACAGGCCTGCAGTGGCGCCTTCACAGCAATCGACTACATACCTTTCGCCGGATATGAATTCGTTAGCCTGATGCTGCTGATGCTTTGAGTTGTTTTGCCACTCCTGCTGCTGTTGTTTAGGGTCCTGCTACTGCTTCTGCTGCGGCAGGT
Organism: Eimeria mitis; assembly: GCF_000499745.2. Classification (NCBI taxonomy): domain Eukaryota; phylum Apicomplexa; class Conoidasida; order Eucoccidiorida; family Eimeriidae; genus Eimeria; species Eimeria mitis. Next base: position 6,418 of record NW_013571333.1, on the reverse strand, counting down.
TCTAACAGGGCTGCTCAAGTGTGGGCTCTGGTACGTTCTCTGTGTTTTCTGTCAGCGTGTTGTTAATAAACGCTTCTGCACTGAGGCGATAGCCTGGGCCCTCAACAGACAGGGAGTTCTCCGATGGTCGAACGTGAAACACCGCAAGGTCTGCTATAGTTGGTGCTATTCCTGCTGATCCGACGGCTGTTGCTTCTACTGCTGCCCGCTGCTGTTGCTGATACGGCTGTTGCTGCTGTTCGGGATGCCGTAGAAGGAACAAGGGGTCCTGCTGCTGCTATGCCCGATAGAGGTAGGAAGGGCTTCGGGATAGGGTTTCTCCGCATAGCTGGGCTTTGTCCGTGACCTTTGCGGTTTCTCTGCAGGTTGGGGGCGAGAACAGCCGTCTGTACACCGTAGGGGACTTCCTGCGTTTTTCTGTGGATTTGCATGAGCTAAGAGAAGGCGAGCCCCCCTTTTTATTTTCGTCCTTTTGCATTTAGGGTGCCTTTGAATTGGCGCTATATTTCCCATCAAACCCGAGACTCTAGCGCGTGGCTCGCATTCGCATGGAGTCACCCTGCTGATTCTAAGCAACGGGTCCTGGCTATGCGGGCTTAGGGTTTAGGATATAGGGTTTATGGTTTGCGGTATCAGGCTTATGGCGGCCGTTCGAGGGCCAAGATGTTCAGGTGGAGTATGTCTTGGGGGATCCTTTGCTGCGGCTTTTCCTCCAGAGGGAGGCGGACAGCCCAACTTTCTCTGCCGAGTTCAAGGTGCTTTCGACAGGAGATAATGTTTAATGTTTAGGGTTTGCAGCTTGAACTTTAGGGTTTTGGAATTAGCGCTGAACTAGGGTTTATGTAGGGCGTAGGGTTTAGTATTAACGCTTTACACTAGTGCTCCCCAGACATTTGCTGCGGAAGGTTATGCTAGACGGGCTTACGGGCGTACGGTTTAAGTTTAGGGAGCACTCCAGTTTTTTCCACCTGGTTACATGCAAGTGATTGCATCTCTGAAGGAGACAGGGAGCCAACTGCCGTGACCCAATGGCGAAAGCTACACAAACATACAAAGTGGCCCAGCGCATCTATTGTTTTTGTTGTTTGAACATGTTATGCAATGACCACAGGACGACCTGAATGCTTTCTGTCTCCCCTCTCTCTATTTCGTTGCCTGTCTCTGGATCCACACCACATATTGCTGTGTTTGTTATATGTGTCTGCTTCTTCAGGCCCCTGACAGAGCGGGAATCCTGAAGTTCGTCTTGCGGCACGCCAGGCTGGGATACAGCTCGCTGCTCATCCGTGAGTAGGGCATTATGGTGTATGCACAGCGGCTTGACGATAGACAGATCCATCGAGGGGGTGCACTGTAACTGCAGCACTGTACCTTTCTTGTGCAGTGGAAGTTCCATACATGTTCACTTTTTCGACGCATGTGTGCTGAGCTCGTTACAGATCGTATATATATTGTATGCTGTGTCTAGGCCCCTTGTGTACACATGCATGTTATGCTCACGGTACATGTTATATATATATAACAAGTACCGTGAGCATAACATGCATGTGTGTGTGCGTGTGTGTTTCTGTGTTTACAAGTGTTTGTGCACGCCCACGTATCATTTCTATGCACGTTGTGGGTGTAGACTGTGCTTACCATGGATAATGCGTATGTTGCGTGATGCGTCATACTTGTTCGTTACCTTATCTATCATTGATAACGCACACATGTGCGTTGATGCATGGGGGGGTGTACGCACGCTTCTTAATTCCTGCTCCTACATGCGGAGCCCCTGCTGCAGTCTGCTCGAGCTGGGCGCAACCGCCAGTAGTTTGAGTTTTGATTCAATTACTTTGACTCAGCAGTAATTGGTACCTCTGAATTGTAAAAATTTGCATTCATCAGATATGATGTGCGGTTGTGCTGCAGATTCCCTTGCCCCGTTACGAACTCCCCGCACTGACGACGCGGATCAGCTGCAGCCCAGCGGCGGCTTTTACTACTTCGTAGCTGTCGCCGTTCTCCTCGGTATGCCACACTTGCCTCTGTGAAAATATGTGTGTCTGTAACACCGAAACCAACTGTGTGCCTATAAAGCTCAACGGCAACAGGCATCTGTATACAGTATGCAGTGGTGTGTGTTTATATTGGCAATGCAGCGTCAATAGCTTTTCCGCAGTGTATGTTTTTGGTTAAATTTTGGAGTGCACGCACTGTATGCCGGGGTTTCTGGGGGTAGTAAGACGGCGGTTGTGCTGAATTGTGCGCCGCTTTTCTGTCAGAGTACACGCGCTGTGCTGCTGCGCTGTGTAGGCTTTAATCCCTATACGGCAAAACGTTGTTTTCGTAGACTGCAGGCAGTTCCTGTTGTGTGTGTTTTGGGGGGTAGTATTGGCACGTATAAACCGGTCCATGCTTGTTCATGTGTAAGGGGGAGTAGGGGGTTGTATGGATTGTATGTTGTCGCTGCACCGCGCAGGCACCGCTTTTGTCGCACTTATTCTTATTTACGGAGGCGACCATGCAGTGGAAAGGCCAAAGTCTGCCTAGGCTACAGCAGTGCAGCCCCAGCAGTCCTGGGGTGTACGTCCAGTATCCTGCAGTGTTGCTGCATATAATAAGTGCATTAGAGCCACTTAAACATATTGAATCATCTTTTTAATGCATATTTATTGTAGAAGACCACGGTGAAGGGCGATTTGGAAGACGCTCAACTCCTGTAGCGCCTCGCAGCGTGTACACCGAATTATAGGCGTGAACAACACATAAGGAGCTTCCGACAGAGAATAGCACATATAAGCAATGTAATAAATAACATAAGTGAATTTTCACTGTTCCCTTGAATCGTCGACCGCTCAGTGTGCTTGGGGGGCCCCACGTGGGGCCCCCAGGTGGTTGGGAGTCCCACGGGGGTCGAGTCTGTCTCCAGCGGAGAACTCCCTCCTACAAGGAAAAACTTGGACTAAGGAACAAGAAGAGTATTTGCGGTTGTTTTCATTTTTGTAAACACACGGTAGGGGCCACGGTATAACCAGAGGGCGCTTGCGCCTGCGGTTAATCGCGTGGCTCCTCCGTGTTTTTTGACTCTTCGTTACTTTTTCACTTGTGTTTTTCCTTAATTTGAATCGCCACATCTGTCTTTGCAATCCAACATTTCGTGTACGAGCACCTCAATTCAGGCCCGTTGGCGGTATTGAGCATAATGGGGCTACAGCGAGCTGTCCGGCAACCCTTGCAAGAAGAACAGGGGTCCGTGTGCTGCTCGTCTGAAGAGGAAGACGCTGCAGACATGGCTCTGCGCTTTCGGGTGCGGACACATAAACACCAGCTACAGCAGCACGAAGGGGACGGGGGTCCCCGGCTGCAGCACGTGGTGGACAAACCGATTGCTTGGGGCCCCACTGTGATGCCGCTAGCGTCTGTTTTGGGAGATTCGGAGGGGGCAAAGACCGACAAAGACCTCAAGGGCAAGAGACACAGAACAGACATACAGGGCACCAGAGACAGCTTCGAGCTGAAGGGCGTCTTCTCCGTAGATGAGTGCCAACGTCTCGTGGAAGCAGCAGAGGCTCAGGGCTTCGAATATTGGGCCAAAGAGGCAGACGATTTCTCCTGCAGTAGCGTCTCCGACAGGAAAAATGAATGCCACAGCAGCAGGGGCAGCAGCAGCAATGGCGCCAACAGCAACAAGAACAACGGCAGTAACGGCAGCAGCAACAGTGGTGGGAGCAGCAGTGTGAGTAAACGCGCAAACCATAACTACCGGTCGGCTCACACACTCGAAGTGGAGCATTCGGATCTCGCAGACCTGATTTGGGTAGGTGTTCCCGAGTAAAACAGCTAGCTAGCTAGCTGTCTTTGTGCTCCTCCACAGCTAGCACGCTAACAGGTTAGGTAGCCAGCTAGCTACGGAGAGAAGCTGATATGCAGATATATTGGAGTTTTGTTTTTGTGCCGGAGAAAGAAGCAAAGGAATCAGACCTATGTTGGGGGAGATGACCCAGAGAATTCGACATAAGGTGCTTTAGTTGTTTCGCTACTAGTGGAGGTTCAGCGCCGCGTCAGTCATTGAATTCAACGGGATGTTTGAACTCATTAATATATAAGCAACTTTGCTAACAAGCACCCAAGTGATTTCTTCAGCTATTGTATCGGATCAAGGCGAAATACCCAACGCTATTTCCCCCTCCCCTGAACATATTTGCAACTCACACGGAAATTGATAGAAACGCAGGGAGTTGTCTATTTACGCGCTGAAGGGCGCTTTTGGGTTCTATAGGAAGCGGCTGCTTGTATATGAGTTTATTTGTTCGAATAGCGGCAGATGGAGAAAGTAGGTGGGGATCTGTGCAGGATTCGCTTGTCTCCTGTGTCATCTTCTATCGCCTGTATGTCCAGTCTCCCCGTATATACTCCATAATTGAATATTATGGGCTCCACCTGCATAGGTTTATATATGAAATAGTTTACGAAAATCGTTAGCGTCCAGTGCGTCGGACATGACAGGAACCACTTCATGAAACGCTGTTCGCGAAAGGAGCCTGCATTGCTGAAGGCACTCCACTTGCCCCTACGTTTGCAACAGTGATTGGCCGTGCGGTAGACTTAGATGCCTTGTGAATATACAGCATTTACTGTCCGTGATTTATACTCTGTTGTCGTTCTTGGACCACTGCAAATCTCTGCAGGGCTTCACGCCAGTACGCTTGACACCGGTGTCTCTTGTCATCTGCCGAACGCAAGTTCCGCTCAGATAAAGTTGTATCTTGAATTTAAATTCACTGGCTTGGCTTGTAGATGAAGTAAAGGAGATGGAGATGCAAGTATATGAAGACTTTTAGTTCAGTCATTTCGTTAAGTGAACGGCTTAGTTATATGGCTTATATTATTACATCAATGTTTTTAGTCCTGTTATCTATTTGTTCCGGTATCGTCAGCGCGGTTGCTGTTGCTGGTGTTGTGGCCGCTACTGCCATTCTGAAGACGCTAAGCGTCGTGAACAACCTTGAACAGGTGAGAGCTGAGCGTCGCCTAGTTGCACCATCTGAAGCGGCAGCTGCTGCAAGGTTTCTGTGCTGTTTTCGCATCAGCAACGCGTGAAGGCGTATGTGGTCAACGAGGTTTCTTTCTCAGAAGAAGACGCAGAAAGGTTTGAAAGGGACCTAAACGGCACTTGGGAGGCCTGCGGGGTCAACAGCACTCTGCTGTTTGCAAGGTATTGTCCCAGGCGAATAGGGTCGGATAAAAGCACAACACAAGCATTTAGAAACCACGCCCAGTCGGACGTAGGACCGTAGCTGCAGTGTGCAGCACTAACAAGCCAAGGTCATAGGAGCTGCTGTGGTTAATGATAATGGGACTTGCTGAGAGACAATTCACCAGCGAAATAGAGAGCGCGGCAGGATTCACTACTGGATGGAGGATATGCAAACAGACGCCGACTGCATTAAGACGGATCCAATCCAATACCATGAAAGAGGTAGAAGCCGGGATGAACAGAGAGAGCAGCATCGCAAAGGAAACATGACAAAAGAATGTTCCGTGCAGAGGTGTCTGCGCAGGTATACAGACGGAGAGAATTTCGGGCCGCACACTGACGGGTGCACTGTTAAAGACTTCAATTGTCGGTCATTGTGGCCGATGATTATTTATTTAAACACTCCAAGCAGTAAGCGTTGAGAACATCAGGAAAATGGTTCATGAGCGCACGTAAAATATATCACTTCATGGATCTGCAGCTGCACGTGAGTCTATATATATATATATATATATATATATATATATATATATATATATATATATATATATATATATATAAGGCTGCATTTGCGTCTCTGTGTGCTTAAACACGCTGACATAGATGGGCAAGTGTTTACGTGGACTTGCAGATACTGTATATATATATATATATATATATATATATATATATATATATATATATATATATATATATATATAT